>NW_009736879.1:0-11291 GCF_000703405.1 Apaloderma vittatum | reverse complement strand
GACCACTCGGTGGATAAAGAACTGGCTGGATGGTCGCACTCAAATAGTTGTGGTCAATAGCTCGATGTCCACATGGAGACCAATGACAAGTGGAGTTCCTCAAGGGTCTGTTCTTGGTCCAGTGCTGGTCAACATCTTTGTCAGCGACATGGACAACGGCACTGAGTGCACCCTCAGTAAGTTTGCCGACAACACCAAGCTGTGTGGTGCCGTGGACTCACTTGAGGGAAGAGATGCCATCCAGAGGGACCTTGACAGGCTTGAGAAATGGGCCAGTGCAAACTGCCTGAGCTTCAACAAGTCAAAATGCAAGGTCCTGCACCTGGGCCGGGCTAATCCCAGGCACAAATACAAACTGGGCACAGAGTGGGTTGAAAGTAGCCCTGAAGAGAAGGATTTAGGAGTGTTGATAGACGAGAAGCTCAACATGAGCCAGCAGTGCACTCATGCAGCCCAGAAGGCCAACTGTGTCCTGGGATGTATCAAGAGAAGCGTGGTCAGCAGATCAAGAGAGGTGATTCTCCCCCTATACTCTGCTCTTGTGGAACAAAAAGAATCAGAAGACTTGGAATTTCTCAGCTTCTCACAAACTCACATTTCTCATTTGCAAGGTCATGTTATATAGATGTATCAAGATGCTCCAGGGCAAGCAGTTTATGGGGAGCTACCTGCCAACGTGGAGCAATGAACACAGGCTTTGGTAGGCACGTGGCTGCTCCTAAACACTTCCACATCCCAAAGTGCTTTATTCATTACTCAGCAGTGCTTCAGAGCTCTCTGAAATAGGAAGCATGACTCACCAAGTACTTTGAGCACCTGTGGGATGATGTTTCTGTATTTTAAAGCTATTTACTTAAAAGGAGAAAGCATCCTACTCTGTTTTGTTTCACCTAGAAGGAAATACTTCACTTAAGGAAAACAAGGAGTTTTCCGAAGATAAACTGTATATTTAGCAAGTCTTGAACATCTTGTAGCATACTCACACGGGAAGTCATCCACAAACATGGGGTCTATGTTATGCAGCAGTTCCACTCTGGGGGAAGGTTTTCCTTCACTAGAAGAGATTGCAAAAGTAAATGTTAATTTTCTTCTACAGCTCATTAGGATTCTGCATGTTCTATTTTAAGGATTTTTATCATCTTACTGCAGAATTAGCTCATGGCCATGAACTAACTGCTATCAATTTTAATCTGAATGCTCTTTTCCAGTCTAGTAGCAACAACCTTTGCCCCATCAGTCTTCCCTGACTTCACTGGTGTTTACTGGGATGATTCATAAGTTTATGGAGCAGAGAACTGGCCCTCCTAAAGAAGAGTTTTCCAGTAATCAACTTTAAAAATCAAATTTTGCAGTGTAAGCTCGAACGGCAAGGCTCTCTGGATACCTGAATGAGTGCTGAAAGCATTTTGGCTGAGTGCCTCAAAAAACACTAGAGGCATTGGCTATCCCTCAGAAAGCCCACCTTCGACTTGTGATTGAGTTCACCAGATTATTTAGATACTCTGAACCTTCTTGTGGGAAAAAAAAAATCCCTCTTTTTCTAGCCATTGGTTACACAGGGATGGTGTGGATGAACCTCCAAAATTACCCCTAAATTTTCTGATTTAAGTAAATCCCTGTCCAAAAGAACTGAGTAAAAGACATTTCCTCCCTACCAAAGGCCAACACGAGTAGAAAGACATAATCAGGAAGAACCTTGGCTACATCATGATACAACAATATTTTATTATTTGACAGTGAACCTGAATATGTATTTTTAGAAATTTCCAGATAACTTAAATTGTTTTCTTTTTGTTAAGGAGCTTCAAAATTCAAAAATTCAACCAGGGTCCCTAGATCACTTGGCATTAAGAATAAAAAAGTCAGGCAATATAAAACCTAGTTAACAACTCAAATTTACTCTTATTATAATGTATAAAATACATATTAAACAATATTTACCTGTAGTTTAAAATTTTCAGTAACAACTGTTTAAGAAAAATATTGTTTTATTCCATTCCTAAAACTATTTCTGGATGTGACACATTTTGAATAAGTATAAAATCCACAAGGCAGATTGGATGAAAAATTAAACATTTTTTGAGATAATGCAGCCTTGCAATTAATACAGAGGAATTACAATAGTTAAACTGCAGTGTTAGTAATTCAGCATATAAAAACTGCCACAAAAATTTTTGGTTTTTTTCCCCAAAATGTGTGTGAAAGATTAACTCTTCCCTCCCCAATACTTATACAGTAGTTACACTCTTAAATAATAAATGCTTGGCCTTATTTCACACAGAATCACAGAATGTTAGGAGTTGGAAGGGACCTCTAGGGATCATCTAGTCCAGCCCCCCTGCCAGAGCAGGATCACCTACAGTAGGTCACACAGGAACGCGTCCAGGTGGGCTTTGAAGGTCTCCAGAGAAGGAGACTCCACAACCTCCCTGGGCAGCCTGTTTTAATTCTATATTTAATAGATTCTTACTGTCTCTAGGTGCTCCATTTACAGCTGTGTCACGTGTACCTTTCCCCATCTGCTCATAGGTAGCTGTAATATGAACAAGTCAGCACAAGATAAACTAGGATGCAAATTTATAGAGTGTGAATGAGACTGCAGTGACTGCTTGGGGAGATATTCTTATTTTGCAATTTCTGAGCTGTATCTACGTTTTTCAGGATCATTGTAAAAGAAAGTAAACACCAGTGTCCAGCTTAGTAATCTAGTATTTTCTAGCAGGGTCAAATGCAGAAGAAAGAAGTAATGTACTCCTATGTGCTTCTCTTGTTTATACATCCAACATTCATACAGCATCATGGTAGATGGAAAGCCAGAACCAAGGATATTCATGCTGTTTGAGCAGACTAGTATTACTATCATATCATTAAAGGCAATTTCTTTTACGGCTTTTAATCTGGAGGGTGGAGACTGTACACGAAATATGGCTATGAACATTATTGCACAGCTAGTAGAACAAAAAATACAAAGATTATGCCTGCATTAATTTAAGTTTTTTTCATGTTGCCTTTGTTATTTTTATTGAATCTTTTTTCTCCTGGGATAGAATACTGGTATTGTTCACTTGGAAATGTAGTTTATATATTATCATGAGATATAGTCCCTGAAGCTTATGGCATTGCTACATTAAACTCTGTAGCACTATTAACTGGTATTGAATTGTTTGGGTTTTTTTCAGTTTGGGTGTTATTTCAGTAATTTTGATGCACATAACATGGAGTTTTATAACCAGTGTATGTTATTCACAAAACAATAGCCAGATAAAAGAAAACGGCATTGTGCATTGAAGAAAGAGGCTGGCTGACAGAAAATGTAATTGGGAAGACAGACACAATGTCCTGGGGACAAGTAGAGAATTTACACTTGCAACAGAGTTCTCTTTCCTTGTGCCTAAACTTTGTCCTCTCCATTTATGGAACTTCATGCTGGTCTTTGTCCCCTCAAAAGACACAGCCTGAACAACAGATTCATCTTGGCAATTGTTCTGCCAAGGAAATTTTGCCTCAGGAATATAGTCTAGCCATCAGAGCTAGAATAAAAAAGCAGCAACATTTTATAGGGAGTCCTGCTTTATGTTTTAGTAGCTTCCTTATATCTTACAATGTTCCCATTTCAGAATACTTATTTTTAGACTCCAATATTCTAATACATTGCTAGTCTGCCTAAAAATAAGGAACTTTTTCTTTAGTCTGGTTATTATTCTACCATGTTGAATGGACTACTTAATGAAGCTGTAAAATGTATTGTTTTCCAAAACAGTCCTCTGTGTAAGAACATCTTGATGAAACCGTATGGACTAACTTCAGAGCTGGTATGAGAATCAGCTAGTTCAAGCCACAAACATTGCTCTGTCTTCTGCTTTGCAACGTTTTGAAAGCATAAAGAAAGATATATTACTCCTTAGTGAACATGAACAAACATCTACATGCAGTCTTTCACTTCTGTTGTTACATAGGCCAAAGGTGTCCTTTGGGAGGAATCCAAGTTTTTGGGGTAAATATGTTTATCTTGCACAAAAACGTCCCCAGTTTTACCAATCAGTTCTGATATTTCCAACATTATAGAAATAAAAAACAGAAATTGGCCCTGCAAAATGTATAAGTAAAACTTGAAAGCCTAGACATGCTAACAAGCTTTGAAGAAATATTAGTTATTTTGACTGCATTTTATCGTTAATCCTTCAGTCCCCCTCATACTGCTTCCTGTGCTATACTGTTTGGTTTTCGATTTTCCTGTTAATGCAAAACAAAATCCTTTTTCTGAGCACAGACATAGTAGATATTCAGCCCTGAAAACCAAAATATATCAAAACAATGTATCAACCAGAGCAAATTTCTCCGCAAGGAAGATTATTTTGCCTCGTGTCTCGATTTCAGTTGAGTAGGAAGCATCTGGAGAACAGATGTTTCTTAGAAATGCAAGTATTGAGATACTTGCTTGGAAACATGCAGTACAGTTTAGACTCCTTGACTAGTTGTGTTTTAGTATTCTTTTCTGTTAATTGTTCTTGGTATTCTCAATTACTTTTTTTGGTAAAATGTATTAGTGTTATTATCACTGTATTTTCAGCAACAATTTCTACTATGTACATGGTTTTAGAGGTTCCAGCTATGTTGTAGTGTTACCCACGGTAATCGAAGGTATTAGAAAAATGCAGTCTACTATGATTTATGTCGAAGGTTTACACCTGAGACTGGAATGGTCTGATGGATATCCACAAAAGGGTTGGTAAAGTACTACTATCCTAAGTTGTTTTCTAAAAGAAATTAAGAGACATTAAAGGGAAAGTTACATTTCAATCCAAAGATACATGGAGGAAACAAAAGTTTAGGAACTACTGTTTTAAAGATATGCTGTTACAAAATTTTGCTTGTAAAATTTTTTTCCGTGGCCTACTATCTTTTACTGTAGAAAACTGTAGCAGAAAGGCCAAGATCTGTACGAACAGAGAAAGACTGGAAAGATCAGTGTGTGGGCACAAAAGCATGAACACATGGCAAGGAAAGGGCTCTCATAATGACTCGTGTTAATGACATCCAGGTTAGCAGGTCAGCAAGACCCCAACACATCCAGGCCAGTTTCACAGGACAGGGACATCTGGAAGAAAACAGTGATGGCACCTAACTCACAGAGGTGAGACAGGACCGAGGACCAGCACCAAAAGAGTACAAAAAGGCATAACCAGAAGCTATGCATGGTAACCCACTTAAGAAGAACACAGGAGATGTTAGAAGGACTTCCTGGCCTTCATCCCTGGACCTCTTCACCATTGCAACAGATCCTGGGCCTCACAGCTGGAACCAAGCCGGAGAGCCAGAAGGATGGGTTAAAAACCCCTGCCTCGGGGCTGGTCTGCTGGGCAGACTTCTTAGACACACGGCTTCTGGTGAGAGTGTCAGACTGAGAGGGCCAGTAAAACCCGCTGTACTGCAGTTTCTATTTTAAATCACATTTCTCTTCTATTAGGTTTGCAATTGATACAGTGCTGCAACAGTATTTCCTACACTACTAGGTCAGCAGATCAGTTTGAAAGGTGCAGACAAGGTTTTGAGTTCAAAGTCCCTCTGAAAGAACTTCTAAGTAGCATGCAAATTTTTGCCTAAGCAAAGAAGTTCAAACAAAGAGAACAAGAACATTGTGCTTCCTCAGTTTCATGCGCTGTACAAATGAAAGTTATAGCCAGCTCAAAAGAATGCAGAAGACGATATTTTTGGCCACAAGAAACATGCGATCCTGAACTTTATCTTTTAATGCCATTTGCTGCTAACCATTAATTTTCTTCTGGTTCTTCAAGTCAAAATTAAGTAGAGGAGGCGTGAGAAGAGCAGTCGAATATATATGTGGTTTTCAGTACTTTTATCTACCACAACAACTCAATACTAATCAGTATCGTGTTAACGCAACTCCAAATTTGGACTACCAATCATCTGAAAATCGTGACAGAAAGTTCACTTTGGTCTAGGATTACAGAATTTATATCTAATATCTGTATTGCTTCCATCATTATATATATTCAAAATTATATATATGTATAGTTATTTTAAGAATCATATTATTTGCATTTATTACATAAATACCACATCCTTAAAATATTGACTGAAAAAAATACAGATGTAACATGGTGAATGGCTATTAATTTCCTTTTTTCAAAGGAGGTAGAATCTCAGCAAATTATAATTTCTCTCATTATGAGCTATCTGATCCAAGAAAAGCAACACATTTGAACTTTCCATCAGATGTCACCCAAAGGGCACTGTGCCTTCGTTGTTTGCTCTCCAATATTCAACTGACCTTTTGAGTTATGATCATGAAATTTAATACGTTCATTTCTCCTGATTACATGGGAAAACGATGTGAAATTTGACATTTTGCCTGCAATGTCAGTCAAAGGGCAGCCTAACAACTCACAAAACCTGACATTTTTCCTCTCCAGACAGAAGGCCTCTGGTTGGCACAACAAAAAATATTGGAGGTCATCTACTTCCTAGCAGTGGCAGTAAATACTGCATTCAGTTCCTCCACAAAGAGATGAGATTCCAGCACCAAGACCATGCAGGGGATGCACAGCTGTACCTGTCCTTCCTCACATATAACTTTCCCATTGAAGTAACCTGATCTGAGGAGATAACTCTGTGACAAAGAACACCTGGTTGAAACCGAAACTGAAGCGGGCAGGAATTCTGCTGGTAGCTGGAAGAAAAGTCTCTGGTTTAGGAGCACTGAAGGATATTCCTTATGCTTAGTTTTCCCATACTAACACTGGCATGTAGAACATTTTATATTGTCTGGATGGGAGTTTCTGCTCCTTCCTGGCAGTCAGTGTTCCCTGGTCTCAATTATACACATCCTTGTCTTCTTCCACTTGGAAAAGAGACATGCAGTGCACCTGGGCACACAGTAGGCACCTTGTATGGAAAAATACCCCACAGTTCCTCAGAAACAGAGGCAGCACCAAGAAAGAAATCCAACTTAGCAGTTTCATAACAGTTAGTCCTTCTCAAGGTAAAAACAAAACAATCTTGATCTTAAGATACAGAGTTTAGGTATTTTTTGGGGTGGTGATTTTGTTTTCTTGGTTCTGTTTTACTTCAGGGTCTAACCAGTGATGATTAGACGGGTTCAACTCTGCCTGCTCTAACTCTCAATTTCTCATCTGAATCCCTAACCCAAACAACCCTTCTGTTCGCGCTTGTTTCAGAACTAACTCCTGTAATTCACAGTCTAGGATGCTAAGAAACATGATGCACCATTTGGAAAATTGCAGAAAATTCAGGAATTGCTACAAAAAACCACTATGTTTCTTCTGCAAACTGGGGTGGGAACCCTGAGAAGAAAATGAAAGGTTATAAAACTCATAATATAATATTGTCTGACCGCTATAAAAAGAGAATAAAGATTATCAAAAGAAACAAAACACTGATTCTCAAATAAACAGCAGGTAAGAAATAGAACAGCT
The DNA here is from genome assembly GCF_000703405.1 of Apaloderma vittatum. Classification (NCBI taxonomy): domain Eukaryota; kingdom Metazoa; phylum Chordata; class Aves; order Trogoniformes; family Trogonidae; genus Apaloderma; species Apaloderma vittatum. The sequence continues at coordinate 3,834 of NW_009736879.1, read as the reverse complement.
AGTCCTTTTAGTCCACTTTAGCAGTGTTAAATCTTCCATCCTAAATGATTCCTAAGCAAATTAAAACTATATTCAAAGACCTACTGAAACATAACTGCTAAGAATGTAGACAATAGGATTTAGCCCCATCAACGAATACATTACATGCAGCACAAAAGAGGAAGAAACAAATAAATTTAAATCCAAGGTTGCGGGTTTGATCCCCGTACGGGCCTTGTGTTGCCTGATCTAGTTGAGAAGGCATCCCTGCCCATGATAGGGAGGTTGGATTAGATGATCTCTAAGGTCCCTTCCAGTCTAGGCCATTCTATGATTCTAAATCAATACGACTATGCAATTTTTGTCAAATAAATGGCTGGCCACCGAAGTTTACAATTCTGCAGAACCTCAGGTTTTAAGGACTTTTTCATCCACTTTAGTAGAGTAAAAGAACACTCGAATAAAAAAAAAAAGCTCTGAAAGATGAAAGACTAGCTGAATATAGAAGCATAGAATGATTAAGACTGGAATGGACCTTGAAGATCATCTAGTTACAACCCCACAGCTGTGGGCAGGGACACCTCTCTTCCACTCGCCCAGGTTGCTCAAAGCTCCATCCAGCCTGGCCTTGTACACTTCCAGGGATGGGGCATCCACAGCCTCCTTGGGCTACCTTTTCCAGTGCTTCACTCCCCTCATGGCGAAGAATTTCTTCACAGAATCAAAGAATCACAGAATGTTAGGGGTTGGAAGGGACCTTGAAAGATCATCTAGTCCAACACCCCTGCCAGAGCATGATCACCTACAGTAGGTCACACAGGAACACATGCAGACGGATCTTGAATGTCTCCAGAGAAGGAGACTCCACAACTTCCCTGGGCAGCTTGTGCCAGGGGTCTGTCACCCTCACAGTGAAAAAGTTTTTCCTCATGTTTTTTGTGGAACCTCCTGTGCTCCTGCTTGCACCTGTTGCACCTTGTCCTGTCACTGGACATCATTGAGAAGAGCCTGTCTCCGTCCTCCTGGTACTCATCCTTTACATATTTATAAACACTAGTAAGGTCACCCCTCAGTCTCCTCTTCTCCAAGCTGAAGAGACCCAGCTACTTCAACCTTTCCTCATCAGGGAGATTTTCTACTCCCTCCATCATCTCTGTGGCTCTGCACTGGACTTTCTCAAGCAGTTCCCTGTCTCTCTTGACCTGAGGGGCCCGGAACTGGACACAATATTCCAAGTGCAGCCTCACCAGAGGGAGAATCTCTCTCAGCTTACTAGCCACATCCTTTCTAATAAAGCCCAGGATGCCATTGGCCTTCTTGGCCACGAGGGCACATTGCTGGCTCATGGCCACCCTGCTGTCCATGAAGACCCCCAGGTCCCTTTCCCCTACGCTGCTCTCCAACAGGGCAGTCCCCAAACTATACCGGTACTTGGAGTTGTTCTTCCTCAGATGCAAGACTCTACATTTGCTCTTGTTCTATTTAATGAAATTTCTCCTGCCCAACTCTCCAGCCTGTCCAGGTCTCTCTGAATGGCTGGACAGCCTTGTGGTGTGTCAGCCACTCCTCCCAGTTTTGTGTCATCAGGAAACTTGCTGACAGCGCTCTCTAATCCCTCATCCAGGTCATTGATGAATAAATGGAACAGCAGTGGTCCCAGCACTGACCCCTGAGGGACCCCACTAGATACAGGCCTCCAGCTAGACTCTGCCCCATTGACTACAACTCTTTGACTTCTTTCCTTCAACTAGTTCACAATCCATCTCATGACCTGATCATCCAGACCACACTTTCTCAGTTTAGCTATAAGGATGCTGTGGGAGAGGGAGTCAAATGGTTTACTGAAATCCAGATAAACCACATCCACTGTGCTGCCATCATCCATCCACCTGGTTATTTCTCCATAATAGACTATCAGGTTGGTCAGACATGACTTCCCCTTGGCAAAACCATGCTGACTGCTCCTAATGATCCTCTTGTCCTTGATATGCCTACAGACAGTGCAAAGGATAAGTTGTTCAATCACCCTTCCAGGCATGGAGGTGAGGCTGACTGGTCTGTAGTTATCCAGTTTCTCCTTCTTGCTCTTTTTGAACACTGCAGTGACATTTGCTTTTCTGCAGTTCTCAGGCACCTCTCCTGTTGCCCACAACTTACCAAAAATTATATCTAATCTAAATCTACCCTCTTCAAGTTTCAGGTCATTGCCACTTGTCCTATCATTACAAGCCCTTGTAAAAAACCCTTCTTCCAGATTTCCTGTAAGCTCCCTTCACGTATTGGAAGGCCACTATTAGGTTACCCCAGAGCCTTCTCTTCGCTAAACTGAAGAACCTCAGCTCCCGCAGTCTGTCTTCATAGCAGAGGTGCGCCAGCCCTCTAATCATCTTTGAGGCCCTCCTCTGGACCTGCTTGAGCAGATCCATGTCCTTTTTGTACTGTGGGCTCCAGAACTGAAGACTAGACTGAAGACATGGCAAAGGGGCAACACTAGAGTTTCTTCTGATAGTTTGTTTCAGTGAAAAAAACACGTTCACCAATTAATGTCTATTTCACTCATTCTGTTACATTCTATTCTACGTACTTTATTGAGGTCAATGCTCCAGTAATAAGCACAAATTAAAATATGCCCCAAGTCCAGCAGTATCCAGCATTTGTGACACTACTTTTATTATCCTTTTCCAGAGATAAAAAATACAGGATTTAACTAATTTTTCTTTTAAGACTCTCCATTATCTAAACTAATGGGGTCTGGGATACTCCAGTTAATCCAGACAGCATGAGAGGTGAACATAGGCAGAGAAAGTCCCATAAAAGTCATTAGTTTGGTCTCAGTCAGTGTCAATGCAATGTGAGCCAAGCTGCCCCTTTATTCCAGCCATCTAAGCATGTCTGCACTGTGCTCCTGCATGTTCCACCTTACTTAATTCAGGCACAACATCATGACATCTGAGGCACCAAGTCAGGTCTACTTTCGTACTCAATCTCAGAGGTATTTTGAGACGCTGGAGAGCATGATAGGGACAATTCAAATGGTTACACTTTGACAGATCCTGCACTGAGCTAACAAAGCATCAAACTAGAATCCATGTTCAGTGAGTTTAATGTCTGCATAGATTTTCCCACGTGTCCAATTCCAGATTCATACTGCAGAAACACCAACTGGGCTCCGTAGAGAACATAAAACTTATGCTAACTTGCACTCCATGTCTGTGCAAAATCAGTTACGGAACTTCTAGATCACAGAGGGCCCTTGATAAGTACACCATGTTTGTGCATTGTTGTGTCCATACTGATAAATTCAACATACCAAGTTAAAGTTGCATGGGTTTGCACCCATGACCAGGATTAATTTGCAATGTGGATAATCCTCTTATAGACCATCAAGTCAACTTGCACATACACCTTCTTTTTATTCAGGGAAAGGATCATGTAATACTGTCCCACCCAGTTCCAGCTCTATTCTCTGGGCTGATTAAATTCTCTCATACCAGAATGCTGACTTGGTGATATGACGTAAGTTACCTGATAGCTTTCCAAACATCAAAACCATCCAAAGGCTTAGTGCCATTGGTGTGTCCTCCAGCAAGGTGCACAAGCGTTGGTAGCCAGTCAGAGATATGGATGAGTTCATGACTTTCTACACCTTTTTGTTTCAGCAAAGGACTTGCAACAAAGCCTACTCCTCTCACTCCTCCTTCCCAGAGAGTCCATTTTCTTCCCCTCAGTGGCCAGTTATTCCCACCTGCCAAAGTCTGTCCTCCATTATCTGGAAAACAAGTAATTAAAATGAATTATTGGTGAGAAAGAAAGAACAATCTTCCGCACAATACTTATTCATCCATCTGAAAAAAT
>NW_009736878.1:21022-21469 GCF_000703405.1 Apaloderma vittatum | reverse complement strand
TCTGGGGCTGTTTATCCTAGAGAAGAGGAGACTGAGGGGAGATCTGATCACTCTTGATGCCGTGAAAAGCCGAAATTAGGACACAATAGTCTTGGTTACTATTAAGCAGCGCTGGACACACAGAGGATCACTTCACCTAATGTACATGTCATAGAGAGTCAGATTCATAGCTTATATGAAAGTTATACACACATATTCATGATATTTCCGAGAAATTATTAATATATGTCACACTCACTCCTGCATGTGCATTATAGGCTCTTGGTGGGCTTCAGAGATATCTGGTGATTGTTTACTTTATCCTCTTCTTCATCTCCACGTTCTTTTGGTGAACTAGCTTGTACTCCCTTGTTCTCACTAAGAAGCAAGGTCTGCAGCCTTGAGGCAGCCTGTGTCTCTTTATCTCATAGTAGCCTTGCATTCTGTTCTTGGAGGTAAGTCCTGCTG
>NW_009736878.1:0-20991 GCF_000703405.1 Apaloderma vittatum | reverse complement strand
ATTACAACGTGTGTACATATCCATGCCACAATGCATTTGTTACATCGTTGATTGCTGCTGCTTGTTAAAAGACTTTTAGCTGGTAAATTTCCATCAGGACCTTGATTCCCTCTCTACAACTATCTGAAAGGAGGTTGTGCTCAGGCAGGAGTTGTTCTGTTCTCCCTAGTGATGAGTGATAGGACAAAGGGAAATGGCCTTCGGTTTCACCAGGGGAGGTTCAGGTTGGATAATAGGAAGTATTTCTTTAGTGAAGGGGATGTCAGGCATTGGAACATTCTGTCCAGCGAGGTGGCTGAGTCACCATTACCGGAGTTGTTTAAGAGATGGATAGATGTTGTGCTGAGGGACATGGTTTATTGGTGTTAAGTTTGGGAGAAAGGTTGGACTTTATGATCTTGAAGGTGTTTTCCAACAAAAACTGTTGTATGATTCTATGATTTCATGATTCTATGATTCATATATAGATCTTTTATTAGGAGGGGAAGCTGGAATATCCTTAGCTATCATTTGAAATATATACCATGCGAGGCATTACAGATGATTATGGCAATAGTTGTTCCTTTGCAGATTACCTGTTTCTTAATCAGATGAGTTGTAAAGAGGAATGGAAAGTTTTGCAAGTTGTCAGAGCTCCACTGACTTTCACCTTTGCTGGAAGATTAGTGCCTTCTGCTCCCATTCAATAAAAAAAAAGGAACAGGGAATAGTATATGCTGTAGAATACAGAGTAGAGGGGATTGGGGAAGGAAAGGTGAGCCCTATGCTAAGTTTTGGATTTGTAATTAAAACAGTGTTATAACACAGAGATGTTTTAGTTTTTTCTGAGTAGTTCTTACACAGAGTCAAGGCCTTTTCTGGGTCTAACAGCATCCAGCCAGCAAGTAGGCTGGGGATGCACGAGAAGTAGGGACAGCTGAACCCAACTGACCAAAGGGATTTCCCATACTGTATTACATCATGCTCAGCAAGAAAAGCTGGGGAAAGAAGAAGGAAGAAGGACTTCCAGAATTATAGTGTTTTGTCTTCCCACGTTGCAGGTACTCACATGTCTTGGGTTAGGGCTCGGCCAGCCACTGAACCCTGGCAGACGCTCTCCAATCACCTCTCCCTCCTGAAAATAGGAAAGAAAAGGGAATATGGCAGAGACGCTTATGGACTGGGGAAAAAAAAAGGAAAAAGAAAAAAAGAAAAAGGAAGAAGATTAAAACAGCTTTACTGAATAAGGAAATAATAAAAATAGTGAACTATACATATATACAAATCTACTATCAAACCCAACTCCCCCCGCACCCCAATAGCAATCCCCACTGATGCTGCAGAGCAGGAGGCACTGGCAAAGCTCCAGGCTCAGTGGCAGAGAGAAGCTGGATATGGGAGTTGAATTCAGGAACTCAGGATTTGGATCAAAGGCAAAAGATTGGACAGAGTCCTCCCTGGACTCCAGCCACAGCAGAAGAGAAGAAAGAGGAAGAAGACTTAAACCATCATGATCACTTAGTTTTATACTGAATATGACGCATATGGAATGGAACACTCTTACTGGTCACCTGTCCTGTATATCACTCCTGGAGGTGCAACATTTTACTTCCTTGTGATCCCTCTTACTACCTGGCACCCCCAGTGTGGCACACAAGAGCCAGCAGTGGTCTTGGTCACTACAGGAATAAGTATCAGCCAGAGCCTTTCTGCATCCCAGTCCCAGGCAGTAACTGTAAACATCAGGTGTTATCACTGCCAGCAGCACACATTGTCTACGAAAACATACTACTAACTTCAGAATGTGCAGCCTTCTAGAAGAGACTGAGCTGAGAAGCAAAAATCACTGAACAGAACTGATTCTGTTTAGTTCAAACCAGGACAACATGATACAGCCCTGCTTTCCTGGAGATGGCTGAACACTTGACTGCCGATGGGAAGGGGTGAGTGAATTCCTTATTTTGTTTTGATTATGTATGTAGCTTTTACTTTACCTGTTAAACTGACTTTATTTTCACCCACAAGTTTTCTCACTTTTACCCTTCTCATTCTTTCTCCAGTCTCAATGTGGAGGAGCAAGTGAGCATCTGTGTGGGGCTTAACTGCCCACTGTAATTAAATCAAAGCAGCTGCCTTTGGCAGTAGATGATAAGTCGTTTCAAAATTTAAGCTTAAATTCACCTCATTTTAATAGTAGTGTAACAATTCTAAGAAACACTTAAAAATTACCATTCAGTGTAATAGAGTTTAGGGTTTCACTGTTTTTAAATATTTAGTTATTCTGAATGAAGTTTTCACTGTTACATCAATGACAAAAGAGATGTTTCAAACAGAAATATTCACTGAAAGAAGACAGCTCTATCAGCAGAATTTTTCATCTCCTTAATTTCAAAAAAACCCCAAGTCTTAGTGCTTATATTACTAGTACCATAAAACAAGATCAGGATGTTGTGCTCCAGGGAACAGGTATGTTTCAAATAGGAGGTCTCTAGTGACTGGAGTATAGAAGTAATAAACATCAAGTAATAAACATCTGATGAAATCAGTCACAAATAAATGACAGATTTTGAGGTATGTTGGGTTTTTTTCAAATATTATTTAAGTTTTTGAATTATTTTCCACTGTTTTGACTGTGACAAATACAGAATTAGAGACTTCCAAAAACTTCCTTTCTGTTGCCAAAACCCCACAACTTTTGCAATTTCAATTTAAAAAGTTTGTACCTGATAATTTGAAGTTTGCCAAATACGTCATAGAAAGGTTAGTCAGAGAAACTAAAACACTTCAATTTCGACTGTCTTGATCACTACCTTTCCAAATTATTCATGCTCTCTGATACTTAATTTTTGACACCACTGTCTTAACTTCATAAACCCCGCTTTGTTCTCATTGAACAAGCAACAAGCAACAAGCAGTAGAGAGTCTATATTTGATACGTAATGCAAGCTCTATACCCAGACCTATTAAATAAATATTAATACTCTCTAGAGTACTATTAGCTTCTTACATATATGTAATGCAACAATTAATTGCTTAATAAACACTGTTCTAGCATTGTATTTTGTTGGACTTTTCCTGTTTGTTTGGGGTTTTTGTTTGTTTTTATTTATTTTCCAGCATAAATGTTTTTAGTAGTAGTAGCTGTGTTTTTTCTTTGCAAGATATCTTTTTGAATATTTAGCTCAGGGAATATTTTTTGATATTTTTATGTGAGTCTTCCTTTCTTTATATCATCACAGGTCACTGTATTGCCTAATGATTTCTTGCAGGAACTATGCTTCCGTAAAGTTATATGAAACAAAGCTTTATAATTCACAGGAAAATGGGTTATGTCACCCAAAGAACTCAACACTAAGAATCCCATTGTTAATCCAGCTTCGTTTTGGCCACAGACGCCAAACAAATGACAGGTTTCTTCAAAGTCTAGATGATATCTCTTCAGAAGTTGAGCACCAACCTCTGCCAACCATTTAGCGGATCACTGGTAAATAAAACAAATTTATCTTCTATCACCTGTCATTCCATCCAAAGAAGAGCAATGAAGCTGGTAAAAGGTCTAAAGCATATGCTTTATGAGAAGCGGCTGAGGTACTGTTGGTATTGTTGAGCCTGGAGAAAAGGAGGCTTAGGAGAGACCTTATCACTCTCTACAGCTACCTGAAAGGAGATTGTAGTGATGTGGGTGTCGGTCTCCTCTCTCAAGTAACAAGCAATAGGACAAGGGGAAATAGCTTCAAGTTGTGCTAAGTGAGTTTTAGACTGGATAGTATGAAAAATTTCTTCAGTGAAAGTGTTGTCAGTCACTGCAACAGGCTGCCCAGGGAGGTGGCTGAGGCTCCATCCCTGGAGCTATCTAAAAGACATGTAGATGTGACACTTAGGTACATGACTTAGGAGAGAACTTGGTAGTGTTTTCCAACCTAAATGATTCCATGATTCTACGACCTCCTGGAACCCTTGAGGTTATGCACCAAAATTTAATTCCTTATTTATTTAACATGGGTTGAGCCTAACATGAGAATTTAAACCATCTCCTGTTTATCCAAACTTATTTGCATCTATTCAGATTCATCATAATACTTTTTAATCTCAAAGTTTGTCTGTAAGTCAGAACCGAACACAATTTCTCAAAAGTGCATCGTGAATACTAGTATACTGTTCTCTTTTATAAAAAAACCCCAGTACTTGTAGTATGGTTAATGGAAAATTTGCAATAATTAGTAGGAACAAACTATTGAAGTCATTATTTTAGTGATTTATGAGACAATTTATACCCTTTATAGAATCATCTGTATGTGATTCAAGTCAAATGAATACTTGCAATGTTATCTGCAGAAGCAGAGCACACCTTCTCTATGAATGTCAGACTAATTTGGAGATGTGTGAAGGTCTTGTTGGCCTCTCTGCATTTGTGCCTTTTATTTCATTTTGATGAAAATGATTAAGGATTTTTCTGAGAAAAATATCTTGGCAAATCACTGCGCAAAACAAGCATTTGAGATTGATAAAAGAAGGAGTACATATTACAAAGACTTCAGGGCAATTTTCAGGTGCACTCTTTAATTAAAAGGCAGACTAAGTATCACTGATAAGTTTCAAAATATCATTCAATTGATGGAAAAATGAATCCAAAATGGGTAAAGGAGAGACTACACTTCAGTTGAAAGAAGTGGATTTCTGTGAGTCTGAAATATTTGGCCTGAAAAAGTATTGTTAAAATAATTCTGTAAGGCAGATCAAGAGAAGAGTATGGTAGTGCAGAATAAAACAGAAAAGAAATGAAACAGTTGAAGTGTCTGGTTGATTAGAAACCTGTCACTGAGGATCAGACTGTGCTAGGACTTCTATGTGAATAGTAAGATAACAGAGTTAGAGCTGCTTCTTCCCTCCCCACTTCTCCCCACTCCCAAAAAAAGGATGATGATATAGCATTTTGGGTGTTGAGGAGAAGATTCTGTGGCTTCAGAGGGTGTCAGGAGCTCCAAGCAATGGGAGGCCCTGCATGGGTGATGGGGCCACAGAGATGGAGAGAAGCTGATGGCTGAGTCTGCACAGCACATCCTAGGAAGGATGGTGGCCATTGGCTCAATGCATCACTTGCCTCTTCCCTTTGTGGTCTGTTAGTCCACCCCAACACACCTTCAGTGTAAGTCTAAGCACCATTGCTACTACAGAGAAGAAAAGGTATAGCGTAATAAGTTGGCTTTCTTTTGCAGTGGATCCTTGCCCTACCTGAAAGACAAAAGGAAGACTAAATGTCTAGAGAATAATATTTTCAGTGTCAACAATTGCTGACAAACACATACACTTGTGTGCACATGTAAACAATCTACCATTTAACTTCATTTTCTGGAGTTCCAAGAAAATAAAATTTTAGTAAATAAGAAAGACTTTGGAAAGAATCTTGGAAATGGTTGGTACAGGTCATTCCATTTCCTTGAATATACTTGCTGTTGTAGGGAACAGCATTGCTGAAGGTGTTAGGAGTCACTGAAAATAGGTCTGGAAGGAACCTCAAGGGATCATCTCATTCTACCTTCTTCCCTAAGGCAAGATAAATTCTACCTAAACTATTCTTGACAGTTTTGTCAAAGATGTTCTTAAAAAGCTCCAGTGATGGAGACTCCACAGTGTCCCTTGACAATCTACTGATTTAAGTGGTGCTTAGCTCCCCTTAATTTTAGATACGTTCTGTCAATGGAATATTGGCCCATCTACAAGTAGAATATTACACTATACAAAATATGAATAAATCTATTAATAAATAATTTAATGATATATTGTCCCAATATTAATATTTTCCATTTGAATAGGTAAAATTAATGAGATTTTAGAAGATGTGTAATAAATGATATTTTTATTGTTTAATAAACCAAAATGATTTTGTTGGATATAGTTCAGTCCATTTATACACTTCTGTTTAGACTCTAGAATACCAATAAAACACATAGAACTGTATTCTGTGGTCATTGATTCAGTTCTGACAGCTGATAAAGTTGATCTGAAATAAAAATATGACAAATTTACCCCTTTAATGACAGTTCTTTATTTTTGGGCAAAGTCTTTCACGTTTTTTTTCTCAAATACTGAATCATTTCCTGTTTAAGCACTTCTTTTGAACATTCTTTAGAGTGGTGTGTACAGGAGTTTATATGAGCAATTTATTAACTGATGTTGCTAAGACTATGTGAGACTGTAAAGCTGAGGATAGGTAGAAGAAACCAGTGAAATATTTTTCTTAAAGGGTCCAAGCCTGCTTTTATTTATAACAAGGATGCAGAAAAATTACTTATGCAATGTGAAGATGGTGTTTATCTTCTGAAACACTGAAATGCACTCTAGGCTTTAAATTTATGCTAAAGAGGAAGTGCACTTACATAGTTATCCAAAATTGATTCTCTGTTTGTTATATAGTTGTTATACAGGGAGATATTCTGTCAGTGTAAATTTTTACAGTGTTAGCTGCTCATAGCGTCTATTACTGATAACCTTGGTGAGGAGGAACAGGACAAACAGGATTTGCAACATTGTTTAATTTGGACTTTTATTCATGTTTTCTAAAAAATGTAAAAAAAACCCCCAAATTTTAAACAAAAATTTAAAGCATCATTTGCTCACATAATTCTGAGGTATTTATAAAAGGTCTAAGACAAAACTGAAAAGGTAGATGTATGATACGGTTTTTTCATAATATTTTTCCTTAGGTTTTGTTTATTCAAGTGAAACTTTTGCACAGGATTTGAAAGGAGAAATATAGATGTGTAACAGTTATAAAGGAGTCTTAATAGCTAGGGTTTTATTTAACGTTACATAAAGTATTCTTATTTCCATCTCTAGTTAAGATATATCAAACCAAAGACAAAAGATGTGAAGAAGCAATGATCACAGAAATTCAGAATGCATTCAATATGAGTAGAAATATTTCTGTAGTTATCCATTATGGCTTAATTTTAAAATATGGTGGTCATTTTTAGTACAGATTAAAATACAGTAAAACAATGGCTATATTTTAATATTTTTAAAGTGCCACAAGTTTTTATGGTGGAAGTTTGAATTTGTGTAACTAAGCTTTTTCAACACCAATTTAAAGTCTTTTAGATTGGATTCTGTCAGGAATTTACAGAAGTCTGTGATTATTTATGAAAACAAGATTTAATCTCAATTTCCAATTATTCATGTAAGTACAAGAAACTCTAATGCTACAATAATGTTACAGTAGGCAATAAATATTTATTGTCATAGATTTTCTGAGAAGTAAGTAAAGAGAAAGTATTTTTCAAAATGGAAAGTCATAGAGAAGTCCAGCAATAGAAATTCAATATTATAGAAAGAAACTCAATGTAATCAAATAGTGCCTTATCTGAACAGCATGAAAGATCTACTTAGATCATAATTAATTTAGTTACTATTATAAAGTATTATTAAGGTCAAAAAGCTCGCAATAAATGTGAGATATTTTTATATTGAAATAGATAGGAAGAAAATGCAGAAGTTATATTCTTTTCCTTTCGACCTTGGATAAAAGAGTGTCTGCTTGTTGTTAAGTATTATGTTCACATAATAGAAATTGTAATAGGGAAAATTCAAATTTTTAATGGAAGGATGTGTGAGTAATGCATTTTATATATAAGAACAAAACCAAAAATTATGTGAAGATTGAAAAGTGTTTGCTCAATTGAGTAGAAAATACTTGTTTGTTCATATGCTTTTTCAAAATTCCTCTTATTTATTTTTATCCTTTTCAATGAGTTTATGTATGAAACCAATTTACTTTGCCTAAGTAGGTTTTGCATTTTCAGGCGTGGAATACAAAAGAGAATGTTTCAGAATTAAAGTTATGTAGCTTTCTGGAGTATCTATTCAAACACTTTTTTTCTGAGTATGAAGTTGAGTTCATGGCTGTATGGAGAGAAGATGCACCAGAATTTAACTTTGTGAGATAAAACTTCCTAAGGGGAATTTAAAACAGCAGGAGGTCGGAAGTAACAATGCAAAATAAAAGGTTAGTGAAATATAAGGTAATTTAACTGCTTAGACTTAAAACACCAGTTAATTAAAGATGTGTATAGAGAAAATTAAGTTGCAACAGAATTCTATACACCTAAACAAATAACAAGGTGGGAAGCAAGGGGAAGGAAAAATATTTGGAGACTCTTGTTCTGAACTGATGTCTTGGAAATCAGCAGAAATGTTTTCTCAATGAAACCAATAGATCTCAAGATAAACTGATGGCAGGGAAAAAGGAAAAAAATAAAGTGAGAGTTGAAACACTGGAAAGTTTCTCTAAATAACTGTCTAAAGACACTCAAACAATAAATAAATCAATGAATTATATCAGAAGAAAGGTACCTGCAAGGGACTAGGAGGATAATAGTAGAGTGTAAAATAAGGAATAGATTTTCACGGATTTTACGTTTTCTTCCTTGATTCACTACTTACATTGATGTTCATAATTCCTTTTAGGTAACACTGAAATAAATAGACTGCTTTTAAATGAAAGTATATTTGGTTAAATATATTAATTTGCTTTTAGTGATTGGGGTTCTTATAGTAGCTCTTCAAATACTGTTCATTAAACACAAGAACCATACCCAGATTTTAATAACTCTTTGTCCTCTTGCATTTCATTTCAGTTCTGACTTCAATTGTATATTGCTGTCAGCTGACACTGTTAGATTTTTTAAGCAAAAAATTTGGGAAAAATTAAGATATCTTTCTAGCTGGTTTGTTTTTTGTTTTTTGCTTTTTCCAAAAAGAACAATTCCTTGTTTGGTGCTTTCCTCAAGACAAATATTGAAACTGGTTTCTAAGTTCTCACTAAGATGTCATGGTCAATTTTACTTAAGCACTACATGCACTGTGCATAAATATATATAATATGCTGAAGGACGCACTTAGTACTTAGTACTTCTGGTCATGTGAATGTAAAGGTAAAGAACGATACTGTCATTGGGCTACTGCTAAGGAATGTGTCTCAGATTTGAATATGTGATATCTCATACAGATCTGTGGACCAATAGCAGATGAGTTAGCAGTTTTTGGAGGACCTCTAGAGGTTTATGCCTAGCCTGCAAAATTGGAATTAGCAACAATGAGAATAATTATTCTGGCTTTTTTTTTTTTAGAAAAGCACTCCCTAAGCCCCAAGATTCAGATGACATTTCTTACCTTAGCAGAACACTTATATAGGATTCTCTATAATGATTTTACTAGGTTTGGTGTTTAAGATGTAATTAATGCAATTAACTTGACAAAATGACATATCACAAAATTATACATTAGTCATAGAAAACTATAAAGTTTTTTGAAGGATTTAATTGTAAGTAAATATGTGTGGGATAGTAGTCAAAATTCACCAGAGGCAAGTACACAGCAGCGTACACAACAATGTCAAAACACTTATACACATGGATCATGTCAAATTAGCTGAACTGACTAAGGAAAAATATCAAGGCCATACTGTTGTCAGTGCAAACTAGTGACCATCAGTGATTAAGAAAGAACCTATGTTAAACTGTATAAGAAAAAATGAAGCTAATAACCACAGAATTCTAAAGCTGAATGTAATTATAAGAATTCATTAAAATTGGATGAGATCAAAAGTTTGGTGTTAAATGTTAGAAACATGAGAAGTGTCAGAGGATCTTAAAACTGATTTACACAGTTCAAAATACAGGTATATATTAGTGAAATTGGTTATAAAATGCCTCATTTTTCATTCTGCAGTTCTTAAATAGCAGATATCCAAGAAAAAATAAATGAAGTTATGAGTATAGATGCAGCTTTCCATGATTTTTAACTCAGTGTGCCATTGTTCAGGTTGTAAGAAGTTCAAACAGGACAAGAACATAGATGATTAAGACATTGATAACTGCTTGGAGAAAATGTCTGAGAGTAGTTAAATCTTATGATCAGGAACGTAAATCAATAATTTTCTCCAGCTAAGGATAAGCTTCATGTGTAAGTAAGTTTTCCCATTAATGTCCTCCTTCTTTCTGACATATCTTACACTGACTACTTTGAGTATGGGATAGAAGGAAGGCTGCACTGCAGTATCTGATTTGGAAAGATAATCACTATAGGAAATGAAGAGGAATTATGGTATTGTTTCTTTAGATAATGTCTTGACATGTAATCTACTTTTAGTACTTCCTTTTTCTAATTTAGAAAGAGATATCCAGCCTCTTCTAGTTTTTACAGTAATACATAAATCAGAGTTGTCAACCCTGAATTGCTTAATCATCTTTGCCTGTCTACTTTTAGGCATCATTTGTTAATAGTGTATTCACTGCAGTATCCTGCTGCTTTCCAAATTTAAAAGGTCAAGAATACTACCAAAATAGGACTAAAATGCACTACTGTCTCTCCCTCCTTCTTCACTGAATGTCAGATATTTGTTTTATAAATACCAGGAAACACCCTCTGCAGGTGTTTTTGCAGGATCTTAGGAGCAGATGTTATGTTGTCTAGAAAATAATTGAGCAATCTGTGTATGACAAGAGTTCGTCTGTTTGGAAATTGTGGAAAATACTTTTGCTTTTGAACACTAAACCAGACGAGATTAAATATCTGGTTTTGAAATTCTGGAGAAAGGTGAGGGACTATTTTACATGGGACCAATTAAATGGAACACATCTAGAAGTAAAAGCATTGGCATACATTACCAATGAAGGTGACAATTTAGCTTGTTACAGCTTTGAAGAGTAGATTATCTAGTATCTCAGTAAGATAATAACAAGATTCTCATCTTCCTTGACATTTTTGATGTCAAGGCCATCCACGCTGCTACAAATATGTTGCTTAAGAATTACAGAATCATGTTCCTCTTCCCTTGGTAAAAGTAAAATTGAATTGTGTTGTAATATTAACCAACAGAATCTAGACTAAAGTGACTATAATTGTTCAATTATTACATTCCAGCTATCTATTCTTCTTTCTCTCTTTTTTTTTTCTTTCAGAACATAATCTTTTTCAAGTTTGGGAGTCTCTTTATAAGTAGCATCCTCTTTACCTATATATAATACACCTGCAGTGCTTCCTCCTAAAAAGATGAAATTAATTTTACTTAAGTAAATGTTGCCTATGAAGCCATGTACTATCCAGAATATATAAAAAGTTTTTGAGGTTTGTTCATGTTTCTGTGGGTTTTGCATGTATGTGATATATGAGCAAAGAGAATCTCCCAGGAACCATATTGCATTTGCTTACAGAAAAGAAAATTTTGAAAAAAGATTCTTAAAGCAGATAGTGTCAGATGTGTGATTTACATATTACTGTGCCTGTTTGTGGTGGTTTGGCCGTGGCCAGAGGCCAGGCACTCACCAAAGCCGCTCTATCACTCCCCTTTTAGATGGACAGGGGAGAGGGAAGATGTAAAAAGAGGCCCGTGGGTTAAGATAAAAAAGCAGTTTAATAAAGCAACAGCAAATACCGCGCACGGAAGCAAAGCAAAACAAAGATTATTCTCTACTTCCCATCAGCAGGCGATGTCCGGCCGCTTTTGTAGGAAGCAGGGCTCCAGTACGCGTAGCGGTTGCTCGGGAGGACAAGCACAAAACAGCGAATGCCCCCCCACTTCCCTCTTCCTTCTCCCTTTTATGTCTGAGCTGACGTCATATGGTATGGAATACCCCTTTGGTCTGTTTGGGTCAGCTGGCCCGGCTGTATCCCCTCCCAAGATGTTACCCACCCCCAGTTTACTGTTGGGGGAACGTTGGGAAAAAAAAAAACACAAAAAAAAACCCAAAACCACAGCCTTGGTGCTGTGTGAGCACTGCTTAGCAGTAGCCAAAACACTGGGGTGCTATCAACACCCTTCTAGCTACCACTCCAAGGAGAAAAACAAAAACAACCAGCACTGAGAGAGCTGCTATAGGAAGATTGACTCCACCTCAGCCTGACCCAATACACTGTTATAATGAAAAATTATTAATAATAATAGCTTACTTTCTGAGGGAAAAATGTAGAAACTACCCTGCAAGTTGCAGTAGCAAGAAAATACAACTTTATGTTGATTACCGTGATTACTCTACACATTAATCTACA
This sequence comes from Apaloderma vittatum, assembly GCF_000703405.1. Classification (NCBI taxonomy): domain Eukaryota; kingdom Metazoa; phylum Chordata; class Aves; order Trogoniformes; family Trogonidae; genus Apaloderma; species Apaloderma vittatum. The sequence continues at coordinate 8,967 of NW_009736878.1, read as the reverse complement.
AAATATCATTAGCTTTTTTCCTTATGCTGGTTGGGAAGATTAGATTGGTAAGATTATGCTCACATACCGTCCCTTTGACGGAGAGGAAGTGAGCAAGCAGCTGTGAAGAAGCTTGGCTGCTGGCCGACATTAGCCCATCACACCCCTACTATATCACACACTATTTATAATCTGCACTATACCATGACCATGCTGACCAAATAATTTCTTTCTGAATCAATCTGATTAAATTCTAGGTATCACAGCTCTATGTCCTGACAAATTCAAGACAAATAGTTAATATAAATGAAGATGAGGGAACAGAGATTAACCTCTCACTGAAGAGAACACACAGAGCCTCAGGTAAAAAGTATAAAAATTCTGATAAAGCATATTTGACTAAATTAAAATAAATTATCAACATGCAATGACTAATACACTATATCTAAGAAGCGAAATTTCTTTTAAAAAAATGTTTTTATTTTGACAAGGCTACAGAAGTCACTTCTATCTGGAAAAACAATTTGTTTTCTTGAAATAAGTAGAATGTTTTAAAAAAAATATTGTCATGTTATTGAGTTTCTTGTATCCTGATGCTGTTCTTGCAAGAGTTTAATCTAGACTATATTCACTAGGTAATTAAAATATATATATTTACTATAGTTTCACTTCAGCTTTCTCTTCTTGCATCATGCAAAGAAATGTTCTGTATTTGAATCATTACTGATTAACTGATGATAACAGTGCACTAACTTACTTAAAACTCCACTCCTAACTTACTGCTCATTTATCACTATTACCTTGTTATGTCATCATTTCCCCCTTAAATAAACTAATATTTGGCATAAGAGTTTTACCTTAATTAGTGTGGTATCAAGATACAAATGTTCTGATATAATTTTTATTCAATTTTACTCTGATGTGCTGTTAGTTTCTTCATCTTTATTTATCACTAAATGCTAGATCCTGTCTTTCATTTAGCCTAAATTTTTGAGTGAAGTCAAAATCAATTAGATCTGGCTAGCAACAATTTGAATGTCACCTGAGCTTCTTACATGAGTACTCGCAGTACACTCTTGTATCATTCTCAAACTAGGATAGGAAATTTCTCCCTGGATTTCTCAAGGTGGTTGTCCCTTGTGCTGGTCTTTTTTTGCCACTTTCTTCCTGAGAAGCAGTGAGTTTTCTGTGGTTAAACTTAAGTGTTACATTTGGAATGTACCAATGGTACCATTTGGCTTAGCTGATGAAATAACAATAAATAGAAGCATACTCAACTGACCTGTAATATACTGGAGGATGGAGAGTAGATTGAACTGGTGCTGATGTTGCAGTAAAATTTCCATCTGCTTCTTTCTAGGGGAATAATTAATCTCTCTCTGTGGAGTATGACTATTAAACTTACTGTGACCAGCTTCTGAGAGGACATTGTAAATTGAACAGAAAGAAATTAAGATTTCTGAGAAATAAATTGAACTGACTAATATAGCTCTTGAGGTCTGTAAGGGCAATGTGCATATGTGAGAAAAATATTAGTGCAATTATCTCTAGATTTTATACAATCCTCATAGGTTACAGACAAACACATGTAACGCAGATGTAGCTGATTAATTTATTTTGAGCTTCACATCATAGCTTTGGCCTTGGAATCTGCTTATAGATACTAACATAGTAGTAGTAAAAAGACTTAGTCGTGACCAACATTGACTGTATCTCCCTCTATATCTCAGTAGATTGCACACAGCTCAGCTGTGTTCCTGGGTGAATTTGTACAAGAAGGTTGTGCTACTGTGAGGTGTAGATCCTTTGTGGGTCACAGTATGAGGAAAGCAGGAATGCCACAGAAAGTTATATGCACCTGAGCCACTGATCTTCACACGTGTATTCAGTGACAGAAATCAGGCGAGGTCAGATGTCCATTTTTCCTGCAGACACCAATCACCCCAGAAAACCCTATACAGCTGTCTTTTCCCAACCAACCTCTGCTTACTTTACCCTGAAGTTCTCTGGCTTTCCTAAATTTCTTCTTTTCTGTCATATATTAAAACAGGAACAAACTTAATACTTGTAGCAAACACACATAGTTTTTTTTTCTTTGCAGCTTGCTCTGCTTTGTTCCATTAACCCATCTATTTGTGCTTGTCAGTTCCCTTCTACCTCAGTCAGCTATGTGTTTGGTGTACATACAAATTTAATAGTGTTATCAAGGCAAACTCTGGCTTAAATAATTGTAAAGATTTACAGTGAGAATGAATCTTAGTGCTCTTGGTCTTATCGTGTTCTGATACGGCCAGTTATCGATACAAACAGACCAACTTCTCACACTGGAAATGCCATATAAGTAGAGAGATATGTATTATTAATTCTGTCTCTCATATCAGTAAATATACCTGTGTGATTGAACATCTGTTTTGAAAATCAGTGTGGTGTCTAAGGCTTCCCAAGTGAAGGCTAACGCATGGATAGGGCCACTTGCACCTCAGAAACTTCTGGATATTGGATACAAGTACCTTCTCAGAGTCCCATACCAGCAGAGACATGCTCAGAATAAGCAGCCAAAGCGGCAAGGGATGAGATCACAAAGAAAAACAGCAGTGTTGGTCCTGATAAGGAATATGCTAGGATATTAATCAGGAAAATAAATGCTAAGGAATAGCTGGAAACAGTCAGAAGAGATCAGGCATAAAAAAATTGCTTGATAGACTTATCTTCTGTAGAACAAACAACAGAGGATTAAAAATCAGATGAGACTGAATTATTTTCTATGATATCTGCACCATCCATCAGAGTTAAGTAAAAGAAACATATCAATAAGTAGTTCTCAAGTTTTACTTAAAATTTAACAATGTACCAAATTTTATTCTGGATTTTGCTGGAAAATGGCCATTTTCACTCATCATATCATTGTGGTTTAACCCTGGTGGGGAGCTCAGCCCCACAGCGGGATGGGGGAAGAAAATCAGAAGGGAAAAACTGAGAAAATTCACAGGTTGAAATAAAGTTTAGGAGGTAAAGCAAAAGCCTCACACACAAGCAAAGCAAAACAAGGAATTCATCCACCAATATCCATGGGCAGGTAGGGTTTCAGCCATCTCCAGGAGAGCAGTGCTCCATCACATATAATGTTACATGGGAAGACAAATATCACCACTCCAAACGTCTCCCTTTTCCTTCTTTCCCCAGCTTTATATGGAAAGCATGATGTTCTATGACATGGAAAATTCCTTTGGTCAGTTGGGGTTGTCTGTATGCCTTCCCGGCATCTTGTATACCCCCAGCCTTCTCATTGGTGGGGTGAGAAGCAGAAAAGTCCTTGACTCTCTGTAAGCGCTGCTCAGCCATAATGAAAATATCCCTGTGTTATCAACACTTTTGGTCATAAATCCAAAACATAGCACTATAGCAGCTACCATGAAGAAAATTAACTTTATCACCATCAAAAACAGCACACATATACAAAATATATTTTCCTATTCTGATTTTTCCACAAAGCATTGTCTACAAATTCTACAACCTGAAGAATTTCCTAAAATCTCAAGCATGATAAGAGTGAGATACTTAGAAAAGCAACTGTGGTGTTTTTATTTAAATTCTTCCTTATTTGAAGATCATTAAATATTTTTAATGGAAAGACTGGAATTAAGTTCATTATTTTCTTGGAGTACTCTTATTAATCAGAGTATATATTTGTACACACAGAAACTTTATATTTCTAACTCCACACATGCATTTGTGTGCAAACATAAAATTCAGTTTGTTTAAAAATTCAGTAAGTAGTGTTAGCCTGCAATTCTACTAAAAATCTGTGAGTTTTTTTTCCAGTCAAACAGGAAATATCAGGGTGAGAACATTTTAAAGCTGAAATGTTGTTCTAGAATAAATATGTCTGTAGGCTAACCAAACAGATGTTTCAAATTCTCTTTTGAATTAAAGGACCATTCATTTTGCTCCCATAAGACCAGGACTAATATCTATATTTTAAAAGATAAATCAGAAATTTGTGAGATTTTTTCTGGCCTCTAAATGCATAACAAAACTATTTGCCTTATGCAATTACATTCAAGAGTGAATCAGTGAAATATCTGTTGCCATTACAGCTTTCATTTTTTAGAGCTCTATTATAATTTCTATCACAGATGAAAAATAAGTGCTCTTGATAAAGTCACACTTTATCATCCTCTTTTCTGTGCACTTTAAATGAAAATAAATTTGTGCCACTTTCATCTACATACACTTGCTTATCTCAGTGAAGACAAACAGTAGAAAAAAACCCCTGAGCATAAACATTTTCTTCATAACTAAACATTCTTCCTTTACATCCGATCCATTAAATCCTGAACATCCTTCAAATCCACATCAATTTCAGCAGCAGCTGAGTATGCAGAGTATCTAAAGAATTAAGTCCACTCTCTCTGTACAGTTTTTGTGCTCATCTCCCACATTTGTTTTTTAAGGAAATATTTTCATTTTTAAGAAAAAGTGCAAAATTTATGTAGATACAGAACTGTGAACTGAATATTTTGTCACAGCTTTGAAAATATTCCTTTTGTATTTCAGCATGGTAACAGTACAATTTTTCAAATATTTGCACATCTTTGAATATCTTTGCCCACTATTACTTATTATCCACTCATAGAATAGAAATGTATGAATGGTTAGATGAAAGGAAGACAACTCAGACGGTAGATTCTTATCATCAATCCAAGTTATTCTCAGCCTAATAAAGGGAATAATAACGAGAAACAGGAAAAATATCAAAGATTAGACAAGAAATTGTAGGTAATTTCTGAATGATTTTCATGTAATAACAAAAAGTAAAATATACATTATATGTTGCATAATAGTTTATTTTGCAAAGATATAATTTCAAAGGTTTTTAACTTACAGAGACTAAAACTTTATTTATGTGCTTCCACTGCTTTTCCAACATGAAGGTTAAGCATATTCTGACTTCCAATTTGAAAAGAAAAAATAATGGTAGGAAAAGGCACTTGATCTGAGAAATTTTCAAATCACAGTTAGACTAGAAAGTAAGTAATCATAGAACATTCAGGTTGGAAAAGATCCTTGGGATCATCGAGTCCAACCATTAACCCTACACTACAAGTTCACCCCGAAACCATATCACCCAACTCCACATCTAAGCAACACTTAAACAGTAAACAATTGTTCTCTTTTTTTTTCATTACTCCAGTAGGAACAGACAGTGGCAGTGGGCAGTTCCAAGAGTTTTTTTCATTTAGCCTTTTCAACTTTTTTTTTTCCCCGTTGTACTGTAACATCTTTAAATTTAATTTTCAATCTATTGTAACAATGTTAATCATTATCCTCTCAAGAGGTCTGAATAGCTTTGATTTTTGATTTTGGATATAGAAGCATGTTGAAGACCACGGTGGGACAGGCTGTCGCCCTGCAGCCCAGGGAGATTAAGGGTGGAGCAGCCCATGGAGGAACCCACACTGGAGCAGGTGGATGCCCAAATAAGGCTGTGATGTCATGGGAAACCTGTGTTGGAACAGGTTACTGACAGGACCTGTGGCCCCGTGGGGAATCCCCACTGGAGCAGTCTGTTCATGAAGGATTGCACCCCATGGAACAAATTCATGTTGGAGAAGTTTATACAGAACCGTAGGCCATGGGAGAAACCCCGTGCTGAAACAGAGGAAGAGTGAGGAGTCTTCCTCCTGAGGAGGGGAAGCAGAGACAGCATCAAATGAACTGATTACAGCCCCCATTCCCTATTCCCCTACACTGCTTGGGGGGAGAAGATAGAGAAAATAGGGAGTAAAATTGAGGCTAGGAAGAAGGCAGGGGTAGGGGAAAAGTGTTTTAAGTTTCAGTTTTTATTTATCATTATCCTACTCTGATCAGACTGATAATAAATTAAGCAATTTTTCCCAAGAAGATGAGTCTATTTTGACTGTGATGGTAATTACTGAGCGATCTCCCTGTCTTTGTCTGGTCCCATGAGCATTTCATTATATTTTTCTCTCCCCTGTCCAGGTGAGGAAAGTGAATAATAAAATGCCTTTAGTAAGCATCTGGTGTCCAGCCAGAGTCAACACACCGCAATTACCATGCCTACCTATTCTCAACTTGCTCTTAGTCACATGTCAAAAGTTTTTTAAGGTGGTAGACAGATATCAACTAATTGACTAAGGATACAAAGGTTTCAAGCTTCATCAAGCCAGTGGGCAACTCATTTGATAAAGGCGATAATGTCAGCTGAGAATGTCCTTTTCCTAAACCTAAAGTCTGTGATTTTCAATACATCAAGTGACTGATTATACTTAAAGAATATAGGAGAGCCTCAATTGCATGCTGTTTATACAATTCCTCATACGGAGGATAGCATGAGATAATGCACCTTTTTCACACTTAGCAATGAAAATTCAGCATTCAATGTTAACTGCATCTAATATTGCATTTAGATTGTCCTTTACAATCTATTTTCTGCAAAATTGACTTTACAACAAATTATTAATTTCTCTCTGTTACCAGTTTTCCATAATTAGAGGTGATTGAAATAAAATAAAAGTAAAAATATCAAGGCGTAGTGGCACTTTGCTCTCAATATTCAGATTTAGAAAGCCAATTTACTAGATGTTTCCTTGGCAAATAATTATTTGTGCATAATCAAACAATATGCAGTGGATTACAAATATTTTAAAATAGTTTCTTGAGTATTTTCCTTCAATGTCTGAAAAAGTTTAGATAATCTCAAGCATACCTTGCAAGGCAGGAAAATAAACAGACTAGCAGAAGATTTTCTTATCCCAACACAACCTTTACTGAGATGGTATCAGAACATACAGAAAAACCATTCATGTCTATTGTCCTATTATTGGTAAGATATCCCATATTTCATTGTTCTATAAAGGCTCTTCAATGACTTTTTTTGTACTACAGTCTACTGCTATTATTCCCATGGTCTTAGTCATAGAAAAGCAAAATTACTGATCAGTCAGTAAAATTAACTAAAATCTGTGTTGTCAAGTTTTGGGGAAATATACACTATGTAAATACATAAATATATATATAGAGAAAAAAATAAAGGCACGTGCACATTTTCAGTACAAAGTTTTAGATTCTTATGCAGAAAAATGTCATCAAAGAGAAATTCAAAACAGGACTTCATTTAAACTTTATAATTCTCATTGTTCTTTCAAAATGGACAGCCATCTCTTGCAGTATTTATGCTGCAGAATGGTTAAAGGAATGTATACCAGATAGAATGCTACCAAAAATGTGTTAAAGTCTTACCATCTGCATCATTATTACATACGCTTTTGTTGTTCAAAATATCTGAGCATGAAAGCAAGAAGGAAAGAACAAAGAATTTTTTTGGTATGTACAGGGCTAATAACATGCTGCCAAACGTTTAACAGCTACACACGAGTGTTTTAAAGAGTCATTAGAAACTGTTTTCTGACAGACAAACCAAACGTGTTTACCTGTTTTGTACTAAATGTGTTGACCCAGTGAAATGCACTTTTATTACATTTCTTCTCATTGGATGAGGAGCTTGTAGTATGCTTGCAGCACAAGTAAACAAGTTCCCCATTGAATTTATTTTGTGATTACAAGTGGAGCAAACAGAAGCCACATTTTCTGTTCTTCCTAGCAAAAAATTAAACAATGTCACAATTTGGAATGGGTATGAACTGACATTTTCCCAGTAGCTTTTACCAGCATGTAGTCATTTAGGCAATAAAAATTGCTAATATTGTTCATAAAAATTACTAAAGTACAGATACATGGGAAGCTTTGAGCTTTATGGATTCTACATATCCATAAATACATATCTAGTGATGAAACTATTAATATAAAACTGGGTTTATTTTTTCTACCTGTATTCCCATTCAATGTAAACACTTCTGACAGGAAGTATTTAACTTACTTTTAATGGCATGTCCATGACACACAAATGTTTTAGAGGGGGAAAAGGGAGTTAAGATTTATATAATTATCATTCTGATCTTACAGCAGTTATCTCATTGCTGAGACAGCTGATTATTCAAAAAATACAGAAAACTCAACAGTTGAGGGGTGTTGTTTGGTTGTGGGTTTTCTTTTAGATTCTTGCAATTTCTACTATGTAACGTGACATTCTTTTCAGAGCTCCTCTTTATGAAGAAAAGGATTTATTAGGAGATTCTTAAGAAATTTCAAAATCTCCTCCAAAAATTTAAGAAATTAATGTTCTGAAATGAAGAATTTAAAGCATTGTGAAGCTGTATGTAGAATTTTGGCAATGATTCAGCAAACTAATTGTGCAAGTAGTTGACAGAATCACAGAATCATAGAATCAATGTTAGGTGAAAACTGGCAAGGCATCTTGGATTGATGGAATCCCACCTGAAGTCTGGAAGCATGAAGGCCAAGCACTTCATGCTTAAATTTCATGAGCTCATTGTGCATTGCTGGGAAAAAGGCAAACTACCACCACATCTCCGTGATGCAGTCATCATTACGCTATACAAGAGGAAAGGAGAACAATCAGACTGTTTAAATTACTGAGTTATTACGTTGCTCTCTATTGCTGGTAAAATCCTTGCAAGAATACTTTTGAACAGACTAGTACCAGCTATCTCAGAAGAACTTCTGCCTAAAAGCCAATGTGGTTTCAGAGCCAACAGGAGCACCACAGACATGGTATTTGTTCTCAGACAGCTGCGAGAGAAGAGTAGGGAACAGAACAAAGGGAATGGTAGGGAACAGAACAAAGCTCTCTATGTAATTTTCGTTGACCTCATCAAAGCTTTTGACACTGTGAGCAGAAAAGGCCTGTGGCAGATCTTGGAACAATTTGGATGTCCTCTCAAGTTCCTCAAAATGATTACCCTGGTTCACGAGGATCAGTGCGGCCAAGTCAGATATGGCAATGCACTCTCTGAGCCCTTCTCAGTAACCAATGGTGTGAAACAAGGTTGTGTTCTCGCACCAACCCTATTCAGAATCTTCTTCAGCATGATTCTCCAAAGGGCC
>NW_009736877.1:1637-4737 GCF_000703405.1 Apaloderma vittatum | reverse complement strand
GCTCCGGCCTCTCTCTCACTCGGGGCTCTTCCACAGAAACGCCGCGGAGCCTCGCCAGGAGAAAGGCCCGAAGCCGCCGCTGCTGGGGAACGCGAGGAGCAGCAGGAACCTTGTCCTGGAGATGAGGAGAAGACTGGCCCCCTGCTGGAGAGAGAGCGAGCATCTGGCGAGGAACAAGACCCCAGGCCCCAAGGTGACTGTTGGGCTCCAAGCCTCGCTGTTTTGCTGGCACCCATCAGCCGGAAAGTAAGTGAGTGATAGATTCTGGGCACTTAGGTGGGAAATAGGCAGGAACAGGACACGCTGCATCTCCCCTTGAGTTACAGCTGCGCCCCGCAAGTGCAGTGTTTGGGTTTTATCCTGGGAGAAGGGCAGAGGTGACTAGACCCAGAGAGCATTGAAGCCGTCCTTAGCTGCCCGTTTGTTACCGGCTGTGGGAAGAAGGTTGTTGGCACAAGTGGGCTTATGCACACCATGGATTCCGGGACTTGGGGGCTTAACGAAGGCCTTAACTGGAGCCGTGAGAGAGGAACAATTAGAAGCCCTGGTTTGGGACCCGGGAGGAAGAGGGCCATCTGAAAGTACAGTAGTGAGAGCTTTAATGATCCCTCCTGCTCTAGGCTTACCTGATGACACGGAGCCTTTTAACTTGTGCACCTGTGAGAAAAACAAAGTGGGACCAAGCCAGAGACCTGTCTTGCAGTGCTCCGGTCAGCTGGTGGTACTTGGATGTGTTAGAGCAATAGTGGCAGCAGCTGAGGGTGTTAGGGAGAAGCCCTTGGGTTTTTGGGGCACCGGATGTGTGTGTTTGTGCCACACGAGGTGGAAGCATTATTAACCCCCTAATCAGTGCAGGCGCTATTGTCATGGTGAGCTCACAGGTGTGAGCTGGTTTGGTCACAACCCCAGGCTGTATAGCATTAATCACCTATGTAATGTAGTGGCAATCTACTTTAGCATATATATATATACGTATATCCTAATGCCAATCTGTGAAAGCTTTGCTGTAAGACTAAATGTGTGGTGGGAACGGAACCAGCAGGGTGATCTTTCTTTAGCTAAAGGGCAGGTTCAAGGCTGGGAAACAAGCTGCCTCTCGCTTCGTTAGAAGATTGGTTCAAGACCTTGAGACCAGAGGCCTGTCTTGGGTGAGAAATGTGTGATTAAGGACCGAAATAGGGAGGGAGACTCCTTTGTATTCTTCCTTTAGCCCTGGCCAGGCTGTGGGAGGAATCCAACAGAGCAAACAACACCAGACGTTCCCGCGTTCGAAGCTCTTTCAGGTTGTTTATTTAAACTTCCCCCTACGAGTGGACGCGCTGCGCAGGACCTCCCAGTGGCCGGGAGAGGTGCTCCAGAACCCTCGCTGCAACAGGGGCTGCCCAGCCACTGCGGGTCTGGATGCTGATGTCGGGGCCGTTGGTGCTGGATCTTTCTTTGTAACTTTGGCCAACCCTGCAGAGTGATGATGAGGTGCGTTGCCCTGCTTGTTCTCCTTGCTGCTGAGAACGAGAGTATGATCAGCTTGCATTGCCTTATTCTTATAATACTTTGATATAGACAGTAAAATCAGCTTATCCCTCTGTTGGCGCCTGTGTCCCTTTTCTGTGGGACACCCCTCTCCCTGGGCCAATTAGCAAAACATTTGGCGTTGTCAGCAGGATCGAGGAAAATACTGCTTTTTAAAAGTAAACAAACTGGATCAGCTCCATCCAATATTTCCCTGTAGTTTGCTGACTCTCAGGTGGGATAAACTCAGAGGACCGTGTGAATAGTGGGAAAGTTGGTTAAAAGAAGCTGAGCTGCTTGATGTATTAAAATTTACAGAAAAAAAAAATAAATAATTGCCTATTGAAAAAGGAAAAGAACTTGTGGGCTTGAGAAGCTGGGGTTGGATTTTGTTAAGAGCATATCAAAAGCAGCCCCATTAGAAAGAACAATTGTTCTCAGAGCGCTTCCAAGTGAAGCAAGAGATTTGCAGAATTAACTTGTAATGTTACAGTGCTAGAAAATACCGTTTGCTGATAAATTGGATCTGTACCGGACTGTAGCCGAGAAGGCTCCCGTTGGGGTTGCGCTGTACAAGCATGGGGCAGAGTGAACCATAAAAACTGCGTTTAGCGATTACAGACACAGATGTACAGTAGGTCACGATAAATGGGATGGAGCTATTTGAGATTCCATGAATTCTGACAAGGCTGGTTCCCCAGATGAATTTGTAGATGTGAGACTGGCACAGAGATGAAAAACGGAGTTAGGTGCTGCTGGACAGCTGGTGAGGAAGGATCTGATAGATCCTTAGCATGAGATAGATGAATAACCGCATGTTTTAAGCAAAGACTAGAGGAGCCTCTGCTTCCTGAATGGTGTTTTTGCACGATCAGGGAGCATCAGGGACTACTCTAGATGCCGGTGATCCTAAAATGTTTTTGGTTTTCAGTTTGAATTCCTTTGTGGAAGATGCATTTTGAAAGAGGGCTCAAGATACTAATTTGTTAGTCTTGGCCACTCAGGGATGAAACCCTACACATCCTACAGAAAAGGACTGGCCAGGATCCAAACGTCAGCGGTACACTCTGTGAGGTTGTATGCGACGGCTGAAAGAGCAAGGGATGAAGTTGGCTATTTTCATGGGCCGTGTTGACGCCGTGATACGGAATGCTTTGTCTGTGAGAAATAGACTGATTAAGACTGCTCCGCCAGCATCTAAAAATGTGATTATGACTCTCTTGCTTAATGAGACAGGTAACCCCCTAGATGAGGTAACTGAAAAAATACAGCAGCTGGGCAGCCTTGGAGAAGGGGGCCCCCAAGGGAGTGCAAAAACTGCAACCCTCGAAACTATCCTAAAGGTAGTGAAGACAGAATTTCTTGGAATGAGATGTTTACAACTTTATTCAAAGATGGTGTGTCTCATGATCCCATTGATGGGGTTTCTACTTCTGAATTGTGGAAAATTTATAAACAGAGGGAATAAACCTAGCTAAAGTGCAGAATTCCAAAGCAGGAGTTCTGGGAACAACTCAGCCTGTGGCACCTCTCCTGGAGGCTCGACGGGACTTCACATCTGCTCACGGGGGGCCCACCGTGAGTGGGTCCG
>NW_009736877.1:0-1606 GCF_000703405.1 Apaloderma vittatum | reverse complement strand
CGGCTGTTCCGGGGGGGAAGGAGGGTTGGGAGCCGTTCTCTGACTTGTATCCGTGGAAAGAGACCAGGGAAATGATCCGGCATAAGAAACAAGCTTGAAATGATGGCCAAGCTCCGGTGCAGTGGGCACGGAAGGACCATCCCAAATGGTAAAATTTTTAGGGATTCAGTGGCATTGTGGACATTGAGAAATATTACCCAAAGCCTGATGATAGAAAATTTTGGATTTTGCAGTGCCACAAAATAAAATTGAGGCTTAGAGCTTTATTGAGCTGTTTGGCTTTTGAAGACAAAACATTCCGCATCTAGGACAAATATTAACTCCATTATATAAAGTAACAAGGAAAAACAATATATATATATGTGACTTTGAATGTGGAAGCGAGCAGCAGGCTGCCTTTGAACTAGCAAAAGAGGCTGTTCAAAGGGCTTTAGACTTACGGCGTATGCAAAAAAAAAAAGTGGAGCTAAATGTATCAGTAAATTGACTATACGCTAATTAGAAGCTCTGGCAAAAACCTGGACAAGAAAAATGGGAATACATCCCTGCAAATAAGTGTTACTTGTTAGAGTAACTAGTAGAACTTTGCTTTTTTCAGATGCTGCACGACTAAATGTGCCGGTTCACTGTCACGGTCCGTTTGTGAAGGAGACCATCTGCGTGACTCGATACGAACACCAAAGGGAGCACTGAGTGACTTCCACAGACGGTAGGAGGACGCCTTCATCTTGAAACTGTTACTGGTGTTACTAACTTTACGTTGGCCTTGTGTAGGTTTGTAACTGTAGGAGCAGAGATAGCAAACTCCTTGGCGTTACAATTGCCACGGGTGTGGACGTCCACGAGGGCTTGAAGAATGGACTTGACTGACGCGGCTGGTACAAGGTAAATGATGGCTCAACTGGAGTGCCGGTCCAGAGGGAAGGAGATTTTGGACTGAGGACCACTATCCCTGGGGACTTCATGTTCTGGAGAAAGACATTTATTGCCTTGAGGGGACCAGAGAAAACAGCGCAAGTGGGAAAAAGTGTTTATAAATGGATCTTATCGCCAAGATATAACTGATAGGATCCCTATTGTTGTTTTTACAATTGCATTTACAATTCTTGAAGAATGTAGTAATAGAAAAATGGGATAAAGGTTGTGGGTCATCTGTAGGCCAAAGGACCGAATGTAATGCCAGAGCCTGAATCCTGGGCCCTGCACTGAACTTGACCTATGGATGAACCTCACAACCCCACGCTATATAGTATTAATCACCTATGTAATGTAATGATAATCTATTTTAGCATATATATATATATATATATTCCAATGCCAATCTGTACGAGCTTTGCTGTAAGACTAAATGTGCAGTGGGAACTAACAGAACAATCTTGCTTTAGCTAAAGGGCAGGTGCAAGGCTGGGAAACGACCTGCTTCTTGCTTTGTTAGAAGTGTGTGTCAAGACCGTGAGACCAGAGCGCTGGCTTGGGTGAGAAATGTGTGATTAAGGACTGAAATAGGTAGGGAGACTCCTTGGAGGAATCCAAAGGATTACAACTCCCATGTAATTACTGGAATTACACCTCCCATGTAACTCCAGTCGCAGGCTGAACACTGATT
>NW_009736876.1:98049-99670 GCF_000703405.1 Apaloderma vittatum | reverse complement strand
TGGAGGGTGTGGCAGTTGGAGGCTGACTAGGTAACAATGACTAAGAAATTATTAAGTTCTCTATTCTTAGAAATGTTAGGAGGCGGGACAGCAAAATTGCCGCTCAGGAATTTCAAAGGGTGGACTTTGATTCATTTGAGAGATTACTTGATTAGAATCCCTTAGGAGTCAGTTTTGAAGGCTATAGCAGACCAGGAAGGCTGGATACTCTTTAAGGAGAAAATCCTAAGGGAGCAGGAGCAGGACATCCCCATGTGCTTTAAGATGAGCTGGCTGAATAGGGACATTTGGCTCAAAATCAGGGAAAAAAGGAAAGCTTATGGCCTCTGGAAGAAAGGGCAGGCCACTTATAATGAGTACAAGGATATTGTTCAGTTATGCCGGGAGATAATTAGAAGGTACAAAGCCAGCTAGAAATTAATCTGTCTTTGAAGGTAAAGGACAGCAAGAAAAGCTTCTATAAATACATTAATACCAAAAGAAAGACCGAGGAGAACCTCCATCCCCTGTTAGACCCAGGAGGAAATACAGTGACAAAAGATGAGGATAAAACTGAGGTGCTTAATGCCTTCTTTGCCTCAATCTTTAGTAATAGAAACATCTGTAGCAAGGGAAGCCAGCCCCTGAAGCCAAGAGACAGGGACCAATAGTAAAATTTCCCCTCCATAATCCAGGAGACAGTCAGCGACCTGCTGCTCCATATCAATGTCCAAAATCCTATGGGGGCCAGATGGGGTACATCCTAGAGTCCTGAGTTCCTGAGAGAACTGGGGTGCTTATCAAGCCACTGTCCATCATTTATCAGCAGTTCTGGCTGACTAGGGAGGTTCCAGCTGATTGGAAGTCAGCCAATATAACACCCATCTACAAGAAGGGACAGAAGGATGATCGAGGAAATTATAGGCCTGTCAGTTTGACTTCAATTCCAGGGAAGCTGATGGAGCAGATCATCCCGAGTACCATTATGCAACACATGTAAGACAACCAGGTCCTACAGACCCATTTAGCATGGGTTTATGAAGAGCAAGTCCCGTTCAATAAACCTGATCTCCTTCTATAACAGGGTGACCTACTTGTTGGATGAAGCAAAGGCTGTGGATGTGGTCTACCTTGACTTTAGTAAGGCATTTGACACCGTTGCCCACAGCATTCTCCTAGAGAAACTGACTGCTCTTGGCTTGGATCAGCATATGCGTGGCTGGGTAAAAAACTGGTTAGATGGCCGAGTCCAGAGTTGTGGTCAATGGAGCTAAATCCAGTTGGTGGCCGGTCATGAGTGGTGTCCCCCAGGGCTCAGTACTGGGGCTGCTTCTGTTTAACATCTTCATCAATGATTTGGATGAGGGGATAGAGTGCACTCTTACTAAGATTGCAGATGACATCAAGTTGGGTGGAAGTGTCGATCTCCTTGAGAGTAGGGAGGCTCTCCAGAGGGATCTAGACAGGCTGGATCACTGGGCCAAGGCCAAGCACATGAGTTTCAACAAGGCAAAATGCCAGGTCCTCCACTTCAGCCACAAAAATCCCCAGGAGTGCTACACACTTGGGGAGGAGTGGCTGGAGAGCCACGAGGCAGAGAGGGACCTGAGGGAGGTTGATGGGCAGGCGGCTGAACATGAGC
>NW_009736876.1:55407-97980 GCF_000703405.1 Apaloderma vittatum | reverse complement strand
TGCCCCTGTACTCAGCTTTGGTGAGGCCTCACCTCGAGTACTGTGTCCAGTTTTAGGCCCCTCACTACAAGAGGGACATCAAGGTCCTGGAGAGGGTACAGAGGTGGGCTACCAAGCTAGTAAAGGATTTGGAGCATGTGTTGTATGAGGAACAGCTGAGGGATCTGGGGCTGTTTAGCCTTGAGGAGACTGAGGGGAGACCTCATCGCTCTCTACAACTACCTAGAAGGAGGTTGTAGCAAGGTGGGGGTTGGTCTGCTCTCCCTAGTGGTGAGTGATGAGGGGAAATGGCCTTAAATTGTGCCAGGTTGGATATTAGGAAGAATTTCTTTACTGAGAGGGTTGTCAGCCATTGGAACAGGCTGCCCAGGGAGGGGGGTGAGTCACCATCCCTGCAGGGGTTTAAAAAACAGGTGGATGTTGCATTGAGAGACACAGTTTAGTGGTGCTGACAGGGCTAGGAAGAGGTTGGACTCTATGATCTTGAAGGTCTCTTCCAACTGAAAACGTTCTATGATTCTGTGCTGAACTATGGACAGATACTAAGCACTCAAATATATCCAAAGATGCAAGGGAATATATTAATACAGAATCCATATGTTCCAGATGACAAGCAGGTCTGCAGTAAGAAAAAGTTCTTAACTGGACTCAGTAGCAGACAGGAGTGCCTAAGCCTAAGTACCAATGGTAGTCCAAAAAAACCCACCAGAAAAGGAGCTGTGCTTCCTCCCACTCAAGAAGGAAGAGGAAAGACAATACGTTCCCTCAAATGCTGCTACTCTGCAGTGTGAAAACAAGAGGCAGGAACACCAGCAGCACAGACAAGAGATAAAGAAGAGCAATCCTTCCAGCACAGCAGGCACCAAGTCTTCAGACTCTTCTTAGGGCCCCTTATATACCGAGCACCATAGGAAGGAATGCTGTGATCGGTCGATTCAGGTCACCTGACCCACCCTCTCCTCCCCACAGGCACAGCTGCTCCTCCTACCCCATTTTAATTGCCACACGGTCCAGATAGCCCCAGAAAAACTTTTATCTTGGTGTTCTGAAACCAGGACAGCATTGTATGGCAAAAATAAAAATATACTATTTGAATAGTTGTCCACTGGACAAAAATCATAAACTGAAGGTTCTAACAATATCTAGAGAATTTTTTATTGAATAATATTATCTGCATATATATATATATGAGCTTGAATTGGGTTGTTTTAGAGTTTTTTTTCCTTTAAGGACTAAAGACAACT
This sequence comes from Apaloderma vittatum, assembly GCF_000703405.1. Lineage (NCBI taxonomy): Eukaryota > Metazoa > Chordata > Aves > Trogoniformes > Trogonidae > Apaloderma > Apaloderma vittatum. Next base: position 96,736 of record NW_009736876.1, on the reverse strand, counting down.
CCACTTGGTTTATTCAGTCTACTCCTATCAACAATTCCCTATGCATCCCTCTGTATAATAGTACATGTTGTGCGTAAAATCTGTGCCCACTCTGCCCAAGATACTCCTTTAAATCTTTGTTTCTCACTAGTATTTATTTAACAAGTATCTTGCTTCATCTCATAATGTTTGTGTGAAATTCCCAAACTACCTGCATCACTATGAACTCTATAAATAATGAATTAAACACAGATCAACCATCCTCTTCTTGATAAACAACAGCTTATGTAGAAGCCTGCATGTAAGTTATTAATGGACATCTAATCAGAATTACATAATTTATTTTATTATTACCATTTCTGAAATCTAGATATAGTATTTATTCTAACCTTGACATTTTTGGCATTAGCAGTTAGCAAACACCAGAGCAGAAAGATAAGTGGATGATTAGATGACAGATGCCAAGACTGTAAATTACTGGTTAATATTTTTCTAGCATATAAAAATACAGATGGAAATTATTATGAGCTTTTCTATTTTAACAATAGCTTCAAACAATTTTTCTTAGCACAGCTCTGTTAGTTAACCAAAATACTACTATAAGATAAAATTATGCTAAATAACATTGAACATTTAAGAAACAAATAATCAGTGGATACATAGTTTGTTGTTGACTTCATTAAACTGATATTCAGTGTTACTATATGCATCTCCCTAGGTATGAAGGAACACTATTATTTTTTTCTTATCTTTCTGAAAAAAAAAATCTGCAATTCTGTATTTTTGTATCCGTTTTTTTTCAATTAAATAAATAATTGTTGGAGACTAAAAATAGTTTACTTGTAGTATATTAGAATTGTGGGGTTGCTTAAAATTGCTATGAATTGAAATTTGGTTTTTTTTATGAGTGACATTGCTTATCAAGTAGCCAGATTTACTGAAGCCTTATGCCCAGACTGTGAAGATCTTAGGCTGAAGAAAGGCCTGGAAACCAATGCTACTTGAGAAAGAGAAGACCAACAGAAACTGTATCCTTGAGATAAAGAAAAGAATGCCCACCTGGAGTGAGAGGAAGGATCCAATGAGGAACAAGAAGACCCTAGAACCAAATATTACTATTGGACTGAACCATCACATGAGGGGAGGTGAACTTGGATTGTAAAGGTATAATTGCCTGGGGATTTCTGTGTTCAGGGTCCTTCTTGGAGACCCCCAGCTCAAGCTGAAATAAACCAACTCTGTGGCAGAACCTAGGGTCTGAACTCTTCTTTGCAGTTGAGGGCTAAGACTGCACCTAGACTCCTCTCTGTGAGAAAGTTCAGAAAGCAAGGGGGTCCAGTCTGAACCTCTCACAACTTGGCAGAGGTGAACTCTTCTGTAACAATAACTACAGTGGCAGTCAGACTTGTGATTGAAATGATATAGAACATTTCATATATATCCTCAATGATTAATCACATCCCACAAATACTGAACGCTCAACAGAACATTTCATGAAACGCGGATCAATTTTGTATGTTAAACTGCCAGGAAAGAAGACTGTGTATGAAACGGTGCAAAATACACAGGAAGTCTTGTTTATCATAGCTATTTCCACCAGAGCTATTCCCAAAGCTCACCACAACTGCTTGAATACACCAGCCACAAGCTACCTCCTTGTGAGTGAGGTGGGGATGTGGGCATACGCCTGTTGGGCAAACATGAAGGAAAGAAATGTAGACATGAAGTCTGAAAACACAAGTGAATCAACAAAGACTTTAGACAGCAGGAGACAGAATGCTCAAGTATTTTTAAAAACATAAGATTTTTTTCTTAGCGTGAATGACCCTGCTGGAGAGAACATAGCTTTAAGCAAGGACTTTTTGATGTTGTTCTTTATTCCATGGTGCAGTTAGACAAAATGTAAGATCACACAAGAGCCTGTAAGCAATTTAAATCTCAGCTACAGCTGCCTTTCCGTACCTCTAAGACTGTAAGGTTATTTCTGTATCTAGACTGTAAGGGTAGTGGTTTAGTTTTCCCACTGTATTCCTTTCCAAATGGGAACTCCACACGTTCCTATAGCATTGTCTACACTGGTTAAGTGTGATACAGAAAAAGTGTGGAGACTGGAATTAATAAAAGGATTATTTAATAAGTTTGTACTGATTTGGAAAAGTAGAATGTTGCTAATGCAGTGTTGAACGTGTGAGCGTAAAGGTGGAAGCAGAAACCTCTGTTAATTTTCAGACAAGGTAAGAGATTCTCGTTGGGCCAGAAGTATTTATTTAGGTAGCAGTAAGGAGACTACTCTAAACTGAGCTTTTCAGTATAAACTGAAATGAATTCTTGTTAGATTTCTAGTCATAAATACAGATGTGTGACCATATTAACATCTGGCAAGTGCCGACATCTTGCCAATATCTTGCTTGCACTGAATTTCAGAATCCAAAGGGCAAAGTTCTGAAGTGGGAAATGTTATCCTTTGCTTCTTATCCTGAAATGGCAAAACTATGTCCTGGCCTTTTGTTGGTTAGGAAGTTCTCCTGCTATGTCACAATGGATTATACGATTTTTGCTCCCAAAATTGTCCCTTACACTCAGCCTAACACATCTAAACAGAGTTCATGTTTTGCATAGTACAACTCATACTAATTCAGCCCTATTCCAAAATTCCTTATTTTTAGGCTTATGAAATCTTTGTCTTAGCTACATCACAGAGTCACAGAATGTTAGGGGTTGGAAGGCACCATCTAGTTCAACCCCCATATTCATTTATAGTCATTGTAATGGGTTTTATACGATGTTTTTACTGATAAGGGCCAGACCTGTTAAGAAGTACCATCATCAAAACAGTGACAATGCTAGTAGCTCTGGCAATAGTTTTCCAGCTTTCACACACTGTGGCTGTTGCATGAATGTTAAGACAATAACAAGTCTGATCAATATTACTACCTCAACCAAAATAATATTGAGGTGATAGATGCTGGACTTTGTGAGCACATCTAGAAAATAAAGATGCTATATAATCCATCTGTAGGAAAAGTTCAGTCCATTATCCCTAACTTAATGAACTTCTCAGCAGGTTATTTGCATCAATAAATAGAACCAGGAAATTAGAATCATCTCAGAGAAATGGATTTTAGAAAAAAAAAAAGAATATTTTCTGTTTAAGGGCTGGGAGTTAAATACAATTCATGAATTACAATGTAGAATAAACTTTAGCAAAGCATTCATTGTTTAACACCTAAGTAAAAAGAAATGGTTACAGGAAAGTCATAATATAAATATGGAGTTTAGATACTTTGATTAGTTGATTAAAAGCAGCTTTTGATCAATATGGTCTGTCATAAACGTCAAACATTGTAATTCAACAATTTTCATTAACAATGCTCAATGCAACTGAAATAGCATCTGTAATAGCTACTTACAACAGTTGGCCTTTTAGAAACAGCAGAAAAACAGGGTAAGGGGAATGCACACTCAGTATGTTACCCTAGAGTCAAGAAATAAACAAAAACCTAGCACAAATAACAGCAATACATTAACTGTTTTCCAAAATGGAAAGCAAAGGAGCATGAGAGGTCCTTTCTACTGTCAAGGCACTTTGCTAAATGCCCTCTGGAAAGACATTTTCTTCTGAACTGTATTAGGTCAAAAATGAATGTGGAAGAAAATGGACTAGATTTCAAAGTGCTTCTGTATTTGTTTATTTATTTATTTCCTGGTTTTAAGCTGGTGAAAGTGTCTATCTGTATGTGCTTGCCTCAGGCTTGATGATCTGACAGGACAGTTTGCTGGGGCTGCTCGTTTTTTTACCAAGCTCTTGGGACACATAAGCTGTTAAAAGCCTTGATAAAATAAATACATTCATTTTAAATTCCAAAATTCATAGCTCAGTTAACAGCTTTTATACATGTGCATGTAACAATTAAAACAATTAAAATGGAGATAAAACTTCTTACTCCGTTACCCACTGTTTCCTAATGTATTACCAGTTCACTCAGTCTTTTCCCATGCTTGATATTTTTATTAATTAAGTCATTTTATTAAGATACGCACAGGCTTCAGATCAAATTGTATTTCCTGACTTTAGCTATATTCTTTTCATAATTCAGGACTGGTGTCCCTGTTACACTTGAAAATGTGCCCCTTTGTGTCCTTTTTTTATTTGAAGAATTTTCATGCTTGATAAAAATTAGAAACATCCTGGGTACAAAAAGGCCACATAAAGGGTTGAGAGCAATAAGCCAGCTGCTTAATATTTGTCCAGTTTGACTGCTAGCAACCAATCTTCTGATCATTCTTACCCATCTAGTATTTAATACAAAACAGATCTCTTCCTCCTTCCCCTCCATCTTTCCAATGTAAAAAAAAAAAAAAAAAATTGGGAATACAGAAAAATCCAAGACTCTAGAGAGCAGAAAACCCAAAATGTGTATCCTTAAATGCGTAACATGTGAAAATAATTAAATATTAACCATTTCACTCCTTTCACGTGGTAACAGTAGTGTCTCCTGTTTATTTCTGAATGTTTTAAACGAATGACATTAAACAAATTTTAACTGTACAGATCTTCAAAGTGTGGTATGCAGCTATAAGTTATTATTATCTTCATATCCTCTTAAAATGACAGGATGTTACTGCTGCTGACTTTATGGCTCAAGATGCCTTTAACTCCTAATGCTGCTGGAGAACACAATACCTTTTGCTATTTTATACAGTCTAGGAAAATAGATTCCATTCAGTGTGTTTTCAAAATCCCAAAAGAACTTCCTGTCCAGCTGATCTGTTGGAGACTGTCATGTCCAGAAAAATAGGAACCAGAAATAGGAAGATATAAAGCAATACTGTGTTACAGTTCTGAATTTAGACAACAAAAGTTTGCATGTTTGTTCTTTATTTTTCCCTGATAATTTGTGGATTTTTTTCTCATCTGGGAGGAATACATTTTACTTTTGTCACTATTTCACATGAGTGTGGTCTATAATTTTTTCAGAGCTATGAGGCAACAGATAAATAGTATTTTAACATCTAATCTTGTCCTGGTAAAATTAAGATAAAGAGAAGGCTAATAAAAAAAAAAGAAAAAATAAATAAGATTAATGACAGGCCATCTGACAAAAATTCAAAAGTCTTATAATACCCTTAAAAAGTTTAAGATCTTTAGGATTTCTTTTCAGCTAATTCAGACTATTTTCTTGCTACGTTCTGCAAGAGCCACTTAGGCTCAACGAGGTAATAGCTTGAGCAATAGCGTACCACATATGGTGTGTTTCTTTCTGACAGCATGAATTCTTGGGTTGGAGGTAATGATGTATTAAACCACACATTTTGATGAAAACTGTACATTCTTGCAATCACATCGGAGTTTCTGTATGTACAGCCCAGGCTCTGTGTAGACTTCATATAATCAGAACAAATTACGGGATTTCAATACCTATAAAAGGTCATCTGCAAGAGCTATCTGATGCACGTAGAGATCATTTTGATCTCCAACAAAGATCAAAGCATCTTTACTGGAGATCAGTAGAAAGGAAGGAAATAGATATTTCTTACTTCAGTGACACAGCAGGTTTATTGAGGCTAGTGCTGGAAAATTGTAAAGCAGTGTTTGGGTTAGTTTTGACAAGAATCCAGAAGTTTATGGTTACCATAAGTTTCTTTGAATCTAAATTTGAAAATACTAGGAATCTGTACTAGATTAATCATCATGTTCATTTCCTTACCCAGTTTATCCCATATTGAAAACTTTTTCAGCAATTTCTTCCCTAAGCACATCCAAGTAATAAGAGCTAAGTTAATCTAATATTGTAGATATCACATAATGGAGTTTTTGAGACTGCATTGCAATTGGTTTATTTTCAGAGTTACACACTGGAGTAAACAGTGTTCATTTCAATATTGGGCTTCTGTTTTTGCTGTCATTCTTAGATATCTCGGACATCATATCCTTATAAGATATCCCATCAGATACAGTTGATCTGGTTAATTATGCTTCTATAAGTTACCTTATGTTTCATACCTGTGAGCTTGAGATACACACTTCAGATACTTACTATCATAGTGAAGTAGTGTCATAACGCCTACAATGGAATCTGAGGATTATATTATGTAATACGGTTTAGAACTACACTAAAGAAGATGCCTTTTTCTAAAATACCCATAAAAGAAGACCAGTATCAGAGACTGAAAAATGCAACTGTTGCAATTGTGTACCGTTTTTCAGTAGTGAAATTATATTGATGCAAATTGGGTGAATTGGCAAAGTCTGGAAATTTTAGTAATTCTGAAATGAAACCAATTTTATTTCACCGTGGATTGGGCATGAGATACAATGTGATATCTGATGCATATGTAACGGTATGTAGAAGGCACAGCAACTGAACTATTGATGACAGTGATAGTCCAAAAGTCTAAAAGACTGAGAACAGCTTTACATATGGTGATAAACTACTCAAAAACTGTATTCAAGTCTGACACATTTATCACGTGCATTTTTTTCTTTCCATTTCTTCACAAAAGGAAAGAAATATATAAGATCCATTAGGCTAAATCTCAAAACTTAGTGCATGAATGCAAAGAGATTTTTTACACAGCAACAACCCACAGTGCATGAAATTGTGGTGTAAGACTGCACAAGAGCTACAGCTGTCAGCTGTTATCTACTCACGATAAATGATATAATCTATTACATATGTGAAAAAAATGCTGATGTGTAAGAGAATCCAAACTGAATTTTTTTTGCCTTAAGTATGCATCAAAACAGTGTAACTTGTATCACAGAATCACAGAATTGCCCAGATTGGAAAAGACCTTTAAGGACATCGAGTCCAATCACTAGCCTGTCACTGACAAGTCCTCGACTAAACCATATCCCTAAGCACCATTTCTACCTGACTCTTAAATACCTCCAGGACTCCACCACTGCCCTGCACAACCTGTTCCAATGCCTGATAACTCTTTCAGTAAAGAAATTCTTCCAACTATCCAATCTAAACTTCCCTTGGCACAACCTGGGCCCATTTTCCCTTTCCCTATCACTTGTTACCTGTCTGAAGAGACTGATCCCCACTTCCCTGCAACCTGGGCATGCTTGGGAACCTACCACCTCCCCTTGACACCCTGTAGAAAAAAAAAAGTTACATGTGAGATTTCCTATCCAAGAAAAGTTTAAAAAACAAAAGACTTGAAAAAATTCTTCTATTTCTCTGCCTGTCTTCTCTACCTCACTAAAACAAGCAAAGAAAACAAAAGCTTCTGATTTTTGATCTGACATTTTTATCTTAGAAGTTAAAAAAAGATCTTGGTGTGGACTGGAAAAAACACATAAAGGGATTTTATATAGAAATTAGCAAAGTGGATAATTGTAAGCACAATACGGGAGCAGTTTTTCCAGATTAGATGGAGAAGACTTTTGGCTTTGGTTGCTACGATTCCACTTGATATGGTAGGTATTGGCTATCTGAATCAACCAGAATAATTTTCTCCAAGAATAAATAAATTAGAATAAATCAAGTCAGATTCTTTTATTTTCTGCAATAGAGAGGGTGGTACTTGTAAAGAGCAACTAAAACTCAAATAAAAAAAAAAAACAGTCGCATTTTTAATGTGTTTATTTTTTCCTTCATTGCTAGATTGATGTTAATTTGGAATATATCATGCACACCACAGAGGAGACTTCTCAGGCTACCACACCACCATAAATTAGAATTACTAGACACTGACTGGGTTTTTATTTATTCCCTAACAGACAACATACTGACATGAAAAGTAAACTTTATTTCATGGAAGAATACTGCTGCTATGGTATGTCAATGCAAACACTAATAGGAATTAAGAGATTTACTGAGACAAAAATTAGTGACTCCAGTCACACGTGAGTTTCCTTTAAGCCCCTGTTGAGGCCTCTTTAATAACAAAATAAGTTATGGATATCTAGAAGTAAAATAAATACAGTGTCTCCCATTGATGGGGTATGTTTGTACTGATAATTACAAACTCTTCAAAACTGGGACAAATTTTGTTGCCTGTTTATTGCAGTTTTAAGCGCACTTTGCGAGACAAAAGTACACAGAAGAAAATCCTCAATGTTAATGGCTATAGCTCTATAAAAGTTAATGGAGTAAAACGTTAAGGCTATATTTCTTGAATTCCAGAATAGCTGTACAATTGCTACAAGGCAAAAGATAATGCTTAAACATATAAGCAAGTCTCTGACAAAAATAAAATATTTCTATTAATGTGAAGTGTATAATTGTCTGAGATAAATCTTCCTTATGAATGGACTACCATTAGTATAAAAATTCCTTGTAATATTTAGCATAATTACTCAGTTGCAACTGGGTTTCTCTGCTTACTAGCTAGAGATTTGATTAGGAAAGATATTACTTTATACTGGAGCAGCATAAATAACTGTTTTCAGCTAAAGATGTTCAAGAGAGAAATGAATCAAATGCATTACAAATGTTTATGATCAAAAAAGTACCAACCTGTTTCCTGATACACATTATTTTGCAAATAGTAATGATCTTGTGACTGCAGAAAGGAAAATAATGGGTTTACAACTTAGAATTCCTGTAAGTTCTTTCATTATATTTTCTGTTTGCTAGTTAATTGTGTGTGAAAAATCAGAGGTCACCCTGATACAATCCTTTTAAGGCCAGTTTACTGAACTATGAATCATTAGTATATATATTTTCTTTTGTTTCTTCTTGAGAACCAATCAATTCAAGGTGCCTGCCGAACTGAGGGTTCAGGATGATGAAACCAGAAATACAAAACATCATTTTCAAAGGCAGACATTATTTGTTGCCAAGATTTAACTGAAGTAAATCTTATCGCACTGTATTTGTATGACAAGGCTTGAAATTCATTATCAGCAACAAAGAGACCCAGCCCTAATGACGATACTAATCTATATGAATAACTAAGCACTAAGCCTCTGACAATCAGGTCGTATGACAAATGAAGAGATATAAGAGAAAAAAATGCAGAGGAAGTTTTGGAGAAGACATAATGTATGGAGTAGTATATGTGTACACAGGAAAAGGAAAACCAGATCGGTGAAGGTAGAGAAAAGGAAAAAGGAATAGAAAGATGAACTGCAAGAGACTGAGCAACATCACCACTGACTAAAAGGTTTGGTTACACATTGTCTAACAAATGAGCAATGTTGTTATTTTTTTGAATATAGAAATGTTTGCATATTTAAATATTTATTGTATGTCCACACATGTGTGTATATACAATATGTATGAATACACACACACACACACACACACACACACATATATACATACATCTGGCTCTACAGATAAGTTACATGTAACAAAAGTGCATTGGAAAAGACAGCTGGACTGAAAGTAGTTGTACTGGGTTTTGTCTGAGACAGTTAAATTTCTTCATAGTAGCTTGTATGGGACTATTTTTCAGATCTGTGTTGAAAATACTGTTAATAATACAATGATGTTATTGCTGAGCAGTGTTTACACCACCCCACCAGCAAGCAGGCTGGGCATGCACAAGAAGTTGGGAGGGGACACAGCCGGGATAGCTGAGCCCAACTGGCCAAAGGGATATCCCAGACCATATGATGTCATACTCAGTCAGGAAAAGAAGGCGGAAGCAGGGGACATTTCGAGTTATGGCATCCATCTTCACAAGTAACTTTTAGGCATGATGAAGCCCTGCTTTCCCGGAAATAGCTGAGCATCTGCCGGTCAATGGGAACCAGTGATTGAATTCCTTATTTTGCTTTGCTTGCACATGAAGTTTTTGCTTTACCTATTTTCATCTCAATACATGAGTTTTCTCATTTTTGCCCTTCTCATTCTCTTCCCATCCTACTAAAGGGGAGTGAGAGGCTGTGCGGGGCTGAGCTGCCGGCTGGGGTTAACCCACAACAGCAGTCAGGGTAGAGCTATTGTTACAGCAAGACAGAAACAAAGTTAAATGCAGTGGTCTAAAATTGGTTACAAAAAAAACGTATTAAAGAAATAAGAATGTATATCATGAAGAAAATGAATCTGGTTTACATAATGTCAGATCAAACTCATATCTCATGGTGCCTATCCATACATATCCTGTATATTTAATATACTATCCTGTATAGTATATATATATTTAATATACATATCCTGTATATTTAATATACTATTAAATCTAAACTCTACCCAGCGTTCACACTTTGCAGATTATTGGGTGTTGCTCATTACTATGAAGAGAAGCTGAAAAATACTCCCTTTGAGAAGGCAAATGACTCTGAATGTGTAAATTTCATTTTCAAAACTAGAGTAGATTTTCTACAACTTCTCCCTACGACCTCCTCCAAAAAACTTCATAATGGTCAAATGAAGACAGCAGCCAACTTTCTGCTCTTAGTCAGCAGTTTCACCGAGCTCTTGGACGACAGGTAATGGTCCTGCTAGATGTAGACATCACATCAAGTTTGTGTCCAAACTGCAAGACTGGAATACCCAAGCTGTGAAACCTGAGAAATCTTACACTGAAACAGAATTCTCGTCTGATGTTTTGTTCCATTTCTCTGTTTCAAGGTAACCTGAAGAAGGAAGAGTTGATAAATCCGTTTCCCCTTCTTTCAGTTCCTTCTCTTCCCATTTTTGTTATTTCAGACAGAGAAAACCGTACACTCGCTTTTCCAAAGGAAACAAAAACATAAAAGGGAATATCATATACACAGCTTTTGTCCCAAAATGCTGTCAAGACAGCCACAAACCACCAGAATGTGAGGGGTTTTTCCACAGAAAGTGCCTGCACCAAAAGTAAGCTACAGTAATAATAGAAATACAGAGAATTTACTGTTAGCCTTACTTATTTGGAATCCAACTTATGCAACGTCTCAGCATTCCTAGAAATCTCTTCATAGTTCACTGATTTAGCAAGGATTACTTCCAATAATAATTCATCTAAATTCATAGTTCTGTGTCTGCAAAGAATAGCACCATTTTGCTCATTTGCATTAACCTGCAATTAAAAGAAAAAAGGGTGAAATTTCAAACATTATATATTTAAATCTTTATTTAGGACAGAAAGTAAATCTTCTGAATATTTCATCATTCCATATTTTCATAGATTAACCTAAATCTACGTCCATAATCAATTTATCTTCATTTGGCACTTCTGTCCACTTACAAACTTGTCTTCCACATCAGCTGTTAATGCTAACAACATAGTAACCAAAGCTTTATTTTAATGTGCTGGCTTTCCTGAGAACTGTATTCAATTTAAGATTTTTGATTTGTCCTCTGAACAGTTCAGTTTCTGTTTCTTGTTCTGGGCTTTTCTCTGCATAAGGAATGTGTGATGTTTAAAAGGTGAGATAATACACAGAGTGAGACATAGGAAAAGCAGGTAATTAACTACATTCCTTGAGGTAAGTGTTAGGCATTTCTCCTGATCACAACTGCAGTTAGCATACCTAGACTGAAGATAACTTGGACTCATTAGGTAGTTTTTCTAGCCAGTTGTGACAGCCCAACTTTTATTGCAGCAAATATCTAGGGGAAAATTCAAAATAGGTTTCAGTACTGTAGGTGCTTATACTAGACTAATCTAGGTCAAAGCAAGGAAGGTTATTAACACAAGATTAAACAGAAGTATCCACCTGGCAGTCTGCTGAAGAACAGTTAAGGAAGTGACATGACAGTCCTTGACCACGGCACCTTTCCTTTACACCATCTCTGGTTTTATGTCCTCTTTAACTCAGCTAAAAGGGAAGGACTTGGAGAACAAAGCCTGGGAATTTCAGTAATACGAAGATGTATTTACGCAAAATTTTGTGACTAGTGCATGAACTTAGCATGCTCCACAATCTTCCCACCTCACTCATCCAGTAGCACGTAATCCTCGGTGACATCAAGAGCAAGGCTTCCACATTCCCTGGCTACAAGGATAGCTCATAGGATGCAGGATGCACTGGCAACCTCTTCAGGGGCATACTTTAAAGGAATATAAAAACTTTATGAAACTGAAAAAAGAAATCCAAGTATTACTGGTGGTTTTGGGCAGAATTTTTTTGTAAAGTAGATGGCAAAAAGGTTTTTACTTCTCTTAATTGAATATAAAACAACCACTATCAAATGAGCTGTTTGTTTGTATCTGATGCAAATTGACTTTAAAAGTTTAATCTGTATTAATGCATGCTGTAGAGATTAAAATTAGTCTCTTTTAATGAAAACACATACTGATGAACTACTAAAATCCTCATAAACATAAAGATTTTTTTTCTCTCCTGAGGTCATCCTTGTTTCCTAGACAACATGACTTAACTAAATAAAAGGTGATAGTTCAGATGTTTTTGTTATGAATCGATGTAGTTTCATTTATTTTACTGCAGGCATAACAAATGCTGAAAAGCCTGTTTATTAACATTATTTACCTATTCACAGTTATTTATCAGGAGTAAAGCAAGAATTATGGGAGATAACACAGTGAAGCACGGAGAAGTTGAACACAGGGCTTTGTTATGAATGACTCATGCATGAAATTAAGTTGAAAAGAATAGGAATTGACATGCCTAAAGAAAGATTTTTCATAAATTCATCACAAAGCACTGAATAGCACTCAAAAAAAGATAACGTTTTCTAAAGAAGTTGCCGGTATTTACCAGATACCAAATGTCACCTCATTTGTGTCTCAAATATACTGCATAAATTTATAGAATGGTCAGCAAAATAAGTTAAAACGCTTATAAACACCCCTTGGACCCTGGCCCTCATCATCAAAATGCTGGGGGGAAAAAAAACAACAAAAAACAAGACCCAGGAATCTGGAGAAATAACACATTATTTCCTTTTGCCAGTCTAAATTGCCATCTATGGACTTGACCCTACACTTTTTTTCTTTCCTCATCTCTGCAATTAAAGAGTTCTCTAGATGCATTCAGAAGTCTAAGAATCCAAAAGCTTTTTATAATTCATTGTGTACAATTGTGTTTATCTCCCATACAAGAAAGAGACATCTCTTTGAGTCTTCTCACTTATCTCTAAAATGCTAAATGATCACCCAGTACTGTACCTTTCATGGCATCAATACCACTATGGCATGCCTGAAAACAGGTGCTCACTGTTAGACACTTGTTTGACTTATTTTTTATATATATTTTTTCTCCTATCACAAGATCAAACAATTTTACTGATACTTCTGAACAATCATTCCTGACCAACCTTCTGTCTTTCCTGTTTCTGTGAAGCACATTATAACTGAAAGACAGTACAGGTATTCTTGGATATGCTTGAAAATTGAAGGTAGAAGGCAAATAAAAGAATTTCTTTAATTTTAAAAATGAGCATAATGCTTACATCTTTCAACAGTGACCACAGTAAGTGATTTAAGTTTGAACTAAATTATTTAGTAATATACCTCCAAGAAAATAATAACATTCTACATAAATTGTATGCAAAAGAATGTCTACTTAAATAAAATTGTAAAAGGACATTTTCAATTTTAAACTTATCATATTCCTTATTTTTCCTGTTATTATGTCTCAAGCACATAAAATTCAATTGAATATTTGTTCACTTCATGCACATAGTTCAGTCAGTGTTAACCTAGCATAGACAATTTTCTTAGCATTTGTCTCTTTTAGCAGAAGCTGACATCTTTTCAACAGTAGATTAAGATTTATTCAATCCAGATTCTTAATAAGTATCTTACGCACCTTTATATATTAAACACTAGGAAAACTTCATTGAAAAGTTATTAAGTTTGCAGAGCTGAATAATGAAAAGAAATAATATGACAGGACTAATCTGTGTTATGCATATACATTGAAACACAGTGTTCTGTATTACACTAGAATTACATTAGCAATAAATATTTTGCTAGTGAGTGCTGGTGCTTACAAATTAGACAGCTTGTTTTATATTTTGTTTCCTCTGTCAGTGTGTTTCTAGACTATTCTAAACCTTCTCAGAGCACCAAACTATTGGTCACCAACTTCCATGAGGTATTCATTGCAACAACATTTACTGATACATGATGCAGCAACAAGACAGTATTGCGATGTCAAATTTTAACAGTGATTAGATGCCTCCATTAGCACTGCACCTATTGCTAGTCTAATGCTGTGTTCTGTGAGTATAAGAAATAGTCAGTATAGTTCAGTCTGGGCTTTCTCCACTGTTTCCCACTTGCCTTTTGCTCTCTCAACTGCACAAATACATTTGACTGTATTGTATTTGATTGTATCACGAAAAGTTTTAGTTTGATATCAGTGACATAGTAGGTTTAAAATAGCATAATCAATAATAACAGTAACTGTCAACTTCTCAAACAAGATGGATTTTGCAGCACCATTATGTAATGAAGGATATAATTATTATTTATGTCTTATTATCATTAATAAAACATAAGTTGAGAACCACGAGACAGATAATAAGGTCAAAAAGAGCCACTAATTTTATGTGCCCAATTTCATGTAACCTAGATCGGATTTTTAGAGAACATAAAGATACATTGCACTTAATGTATTCAAAGCACAGCTCTAACTAGCTTACGGTGCAGTTATTAGTACCCAGTTGTTTTGCAAATCAGACCACAGGGAACAAAATCACTCACACTGAAAATGAGAATACACAATTGTTGTCCACCTGTGAAAATGTGCTTTAAGTGACTGACCCAGAATTATGTGGGAATTGTGAAGCAGAGGCCTGGACCCAGATCATTTCCCTGGGCAGTTGCAGTCTCCATGACTCAGTCCTTTTTCTTCCTCCAGGTCTCTGCCTCATTTACTTAATGCCTTCCAATCTTCACAACAATTGAAGCAGGAGTCCTGCAGAGAGCCTCCTCCCTTATACTACTGCTTTTAGGGTATGTGACAAAAGCTCATTTGCACACCCACAAAGGAGGACAGAATGACAGGATGTGGGGGAGGATGGGGCAAGTAATACCTTGCCTGGCAAGGTGATGGCCGTCAGCCAAAGGTCCAGCTCCACAAGACCAGAGGAGCACAATGATAAGCAGGAACCCAAATTAAAGACTTAAGGAAGAGACAGCCTGTCCAGGCTCTGTCCTCAGCCCTATCCTGCAGGCTTGAAATCCATCAAGATTAATTCAGTAGGACCAGCTGTCCAGATCACCTTTCAGTCTGAGGCAATTTGTTGCCTTAGGATGTAGGAACCATTATTGGACACAGGGAAAGAACATAGGCTTTCTTATAAGATGTTTAGAGGAACCAGAGGTGGGAAAAAGTGGGATTTTGGTGATTTGGGGAGGAATAAGTGTGGGAAATAGAAGGATAAGGGAATAAAATGGTCCATTCTCAAGTCAGGCCATGCCCTGCACCTGAATCCCTGTGGTCTGTCCTGACTCCTTTTTAAACCCCACCCTCAGCTGTGCTCTGGTAAGGGTCACTACTCCGTGCATGTGCATGCATGAGGACCAGCAGTACAGGCACTGAAGTGAGTGTGGGTGTGCAAGTGAGATCAAGCCAGATCAGCCAGTGAATAGGTGAGGTGTCCTGGGAGCAAGGAGGCCTCCAAGAGCCTGCTCTGGGTGTGAGACCATTGGTGTGCATCCAAGAGTGAGAGCACAGCAGGGTGGGCTACGGGACCAGGGAGCTCCTGGCTAGTTCTCTATGTGTGCTCATGTGGGAGTGAAATGGTCCATACCAGCGAATGGAGTTCGTCCGTGGCTTTGGGGACCTGTAAATCCAGATGCCAGCTACTGGAGACGCTGGAATCCAGGGACAGCTACTGGGTGTCTGAGCCCAGCTGCTGCAGGGGTCAACACTGTACGTATGTATATTTATTTCCATGAACAAACCTCTGTCTGGCTCAGCCAGTAAAGGCAGCAGGATGAGACCACTGGTGCTGTCTCCATGTGAATGCTCTGTGTGTCTGTTTGGGATCTGTATGGCCAGCGCTACATATAAATGTATATATGTGGTAGATATGTGTTCTCTCTGTGTATGTGTTTACTGGTAACACATTTTCAGCCTCACTACAGGTGAAATACGGGGGCAAGGAGCTCTAGCAGCCTCACGTCTCTCAGGCTGTCAAATCTGGCATGAAATATTTTACTCTAACAACTGTGATTTATTCTTAGAATGGTATGTTGTGTAAACTTCATGGATCAAGGAATCCATGGTATAAATGGCACGTCATAAGTAAGTAAAACAGTAACAGAAGGTGTGCACATAAAGGGGTCTTATTAATGTGCCTAGAAGATATTAATCATAGCTTTTCCTAACTTCTAAGTTTTTGGCTTTATAACCCTTTAATATCCTTTTGCTAAGACTCAGTGATTTTTTTCATCCTAGAGGTTTTAGCAAATTTTCCAAAATTTAAAAAGAAAATGGAACTTAGAAAAATTGCAAAACTCCTGTACTATATAATGAATGATAAGGGGTATGTGTTAGGATTTCTATTCAGCTTGAGAATGCCTTTAAATATAATGCATAAAATCACATATAATTCTCTGTTGGATTTTTTCATATTTTTTATATGGTATAAGCACATCATGTTCTTTTCTATTTGTGTCTGGCTGTGTTATGTTCTCTTCTGTTCTTGCAGAGTAAATGGTAATCTGGTAATCTAAATAACCCACTGGGTTTGAACATATGAAAACAATCTCCTTTTAAAATGAGTAATAAATATAAATTGCATCATACTGCACATACAGAATCTGCTCAGAAAGATTAAATATTTTCAAGCTAGACTTCCTGGGTCTAAACAAATCTTACTTCATCAAAATGTGAAATTTCAAGTATTAACAACCAGGTTTAAAGATCCATGGGGGAGTAGAACAACTGGAAAGTGAAATAGACTTTTGATTCGTGCTTATAGAAAACAGTATAATGTCTTGGGCTAGAAAGATGTTCCTGTCCTTTTCCGTCAATTTACTATCATTTTAAATTGCATTTGTTTTGCCATGATTTCTGCATTCTGCTTGCAGTGTAACTATTAGATTTTAAGTTTATTTGGTTTTGTGTGCTTTGCCGGATACATTTATTTTGCAATAAGAAATAATATATCCAGAAACACACTAAGGAAACTACAATATTCTGGCCATACATTTGCTTGTACTTAAGAAGAATATAGATGCAATGTTGATCTGAATGCATCACTCTTTATTACTGTCAGACTGAACTACCAGTCACAAGATTGCTACATGTTTCGAAAATTTAAGTTTGGGGGGTTTTTTACTTTTTTTTTTTCTTTATCATCTGTCCTCCTGGTATCATTTTCTTACACAGATACTTAGGTTTTCAGTGATGTGGTCATCAGATTGTGATAATAAAAGAACAGTAGTCACCTAGTAAAGGAACATTCTGGATTTCTCAGAGGGTTCAATCACTCCTTAGTTCCCAGTTATAGAAGGAACATTATATGTATGAATAGACCCATTACAGTTAACAAGACTGTACCAAAGTGTCAGATTTTCAGGTCTGAGATTTGAATTAGCCACAATGTATATGGCCAACTAAGTTAAGGACAATAAAATTGAGAAATCTTGCTACTCTGTTAGGAGCACAATAGGAAAGTAAAGTCTCTTCTCCCAAGTAACTAGTAAGGGGACAAGACGAAATTGCCTCAGGTTGCACCAGGGGAGGTTTAGAGTGGAAATTATGAAAAGTTTCTTTACTGAAAGACTGGTGAAGCACTGGAACAGGCTGCCCAGGGAGGTGGTGGAGTCACCATCCCTGGAGGTGTTCAAAATCCATGCAGATATGACACTTTGGGACATGGTTTAGTGTTCAAGGTGGTGTTGGGTAGACATTTGGTCTTTATGACCTTAGAGGTCTTTTCCAAACTTAATGATTCTATGATTATTAGAGTTTGCTGCTTTGTTTCTGGAAAAAAAAGCTAGATGGTACATTTATTTTAGATCTTGTGGAAAATATCCCTTTTTCTCTCATAACAATCCTGGCTTTTGAGAGAAACCAGTTGAGATGGTGGGGTATAGAAAAAGAGGAAGAAGTAAGTTTTTTCAAAAATGGAGATGAAGATATCCACTCAGATACTTTTACAGGCAGAAAAAGAAATGGAAAAATTTGGAAGGGAACTGAATGGAACTAGTTTTCATCTCACTTTAAGAATTTTCCATTTCTTCAGGCATGGGCATACTGAGGAATCTCTTCGAACTCTCAGCAATGTCAGCAAGATGTTAGGAGATCATGACAATCAATCAGACCTATAACTCCTGAAGTTTCATGTTGACAGAAGCCCATCACATCTGTTAGCCAGATCTGCTCCAATGCTGGGTGGGTAGTCCACAGTCTGCAATCCCTTCGGCGTGTGTTATCAGCTCTGGCATGGAGAGTATCCTACTGCTCTAGACTCCTTCCCTTAACGTCTACTGCCTTTTTCTTCAGTGTTTCCTGCCCTTTCTTGAATATGGTTTCCCAAAATTGGCACAAACTCCTCGGACTGGTTTAGAAGTGTCACAGATTTGGCTGATGGGCCCCTCCTGTGGGGCTAGGAGTGGCTAGGAATGGCTGCATCTGGCACAGAGCAGTCCCTGATCAACCCTGTACCTCCCCACTACCAAAACTTTGGCATTACTACCTCAGAGACATTACTTCATACCCATATACCAAGGGGAATACCAACATACCAAGGGGAATAAATGTGGAAATGTGTTGAACCTCTAAAGTATATCGAGCCCCTGAAAGAATTTAAAGCAATTCTGTAAAGCAATTCAAGCAAAAAAAAATTGCTACCAAATTATGAAATTTAGACAATTCATTCCATTTCTTATTTCTTTTCCTGTATATGCACTATGGGTGTTTTCTTTTTCTTGCTTTTTTTTTTTTTCCCAAATAGACTATGCCACTCAGCTAGACCATCTGAAAGTGATGATATCTGATCTTAGGCGGAAAAGTATGGTATCACATATGGGAAAAAGAAAAAGCATGTAATGTCAATCTGTTGAATACACCGGAATGATATAAATCAGTGCAACATATTTTCATAGTTATTCTCTTCTCCCGTATTTACCAAAAAAATTGTTGAGAAATGTGTTAGAATCTGCTACTACAAAAATGGTACCAACCTTTTTCTATGACATTTTCAAATACAGAGTGAACTGTTATTAAGTCTCTTCTACTTGACTTTCATATTCTTAGAGTTCTGTCTTATTTTTTCCTCCCTTTTTTCACTTAGCTTATTTCCTACAAAATTTCTACTGATTTTGATATAAGAAATTCTTGCTAGTGGTGATATTTTTCAAATGTAACAAGAAACCTCTTTTAAGATATAAGGATATTGAAAAACACATTATTAACTCCAGTCTTCTGGCCAAGCTCATGTTGGGACAGCTACCTTTAGAACTCTTAAATCTCCCTTGCAGTTTCTGTTGAAGAAGTTAATTATTTTTATTGCTGGCCTAAGGCAGGATTGATATGATTTGTTGAACAATTTGTTGCATTTCAGTAGTACTAAATTGACTAGGCTTCCTGCAAACACTTGAAAAGTTCGTGAACACCAAAAGCACTTGAATGAACTACTCTTTGCTCACGAACGTAGTTTTATATTTGAGTCATAATTACTCTGAATTGTTTTTATGGTCAGCGCAAAGGGTTTGATATGATTCTAGTGATTATTTCCATATTCAAGACCAAATGTAATACTGTGCCTTCAGTTTAATGCTAATAAAAAATTATGCGTAAATTTGGCTTATAGCCTCTCTGTCATTTCAATCTCATTATAAAATGTTATAAGATTTTCTGAAAAGATAATTTCTTATAAGGTCTATTAGAAGTTTGGATGTTATAAACCCCTTGTCTTAATGACGTGTTTCTGAATAACATGTAAAAGAAAAAAGGGTAATATTTAATTTCTTCAGAAAAAGATGATGTCATATACAAATAGATATCAAAGGTTTTCTTTATATGTAAATCTATTTCTTCCTACTATGAATAAATAGCTACTACCATAACTCCAGCTATTCCTGCCAACAGCAGCATTTTGCTACTCATGTGGTTTACACGCTTCTAACTACTTGCAGTGTAAAACTCTCAAAGAAGCACTCTAGGGAAACTGTAGACATAACTTAGCTAATTAAGACACATTTAATTGAGCACATATTTGATTCAACAACAAGCTAACTAGTTGTCTAGACAAAAATATACCACGAGCTCTGGTTATCTGTGATGTCAGAGAGACCCAGCACAGAGGGTCATGTCATCCACCGAATGACATACCTACAGTTTTGTATATACAACTCCTGATTAAAATTCCTTCTCGCATTATTTCAATCTTTTTCCATTCGTTCCTCTCCATAAATAAGGGCCTCAGCTAGGCACAGAAAGAGGGACTACACATCACACAATAGAGTTGAGGATGAATAAATAGAATTGAATGCTTTTTGTAGAGTGGTAACTCTGTACTCTGACACAGCTCAAAATCTGCCCCAGCAGAGTATCACAGGCAAAATGACAAGACTGTCACGTATTTTCAAACTCTGGAGCATAAAGGTATAAGACAGAGGAAAAAAAAAATCTAAAAAGTTAGCTCATTGTTTATCAATAAAATCACTCCTACTTCACAGATTTAACAGGTTGTTATAATCTTTCCTGTCAGATTCATCAGAGCTTTGCTAACAACAGCAAATTAATTGCCTTTCCTCTCCTGTTTGAAATTATAGCTGAAAGGAAACTCAGAGTCACAGAACAGTTGATGTTGTAAGGGACATCTGGGGAACATCTGGTCCAGTCCCCATGCTCAAGCAGGTTCAGTTAGAATTGTTTGCACAAGATCATATAAAAATAGCTTTTGAGTATCTCCCAAGGTTCTCCACACTCTATAACCTCTACTACTTGACTGTCAACTACTCTATAACCTCTACTACTTGACTCTATAACCTCTATGAGCAACCTGTGCCAGTGCTTTGTCATCCTCATAGTAAAAAAGTGTTTCCTGATGTTCAGAACACAACCTCCTGTGTCTCACTATCTACAGGTTTGTGTATATATTTCATATTGCTGCCTTTGCATGCTTTGCTTTTACTATTCTGTTTCTATATGCAATTATTATTTACCTTTTTAGATTGGAATGTTTTTGTTGTTATATAGACAACATAAAATGAAGGAATAATATAGCTTTTAGTTTACTGCAAATAACTGAACCTAAGGAATACACTTAATAGCCCACAAGATATTAGGGAGCTGGTTAGCTCAGTCAGTTGAGCATAGCACTAACAACGCTAAGGTTCACGGGTTCGGTTCCCGTTCGGTCCCCATGTGTTGCCTGATCTAGTCGAGAGGTGGTGTCCCTGGTGGCAGGGAGGCTGGATTAAATGATCTCTAAGGTCCCTTCCAGCTTAGGCCATTCTATGATTCTATAAAGTATCCACAAAACATGATGTCAAAATAGTCAAGGTTTTTCTGTTTGTTTGTTTATGCCAAGCACATAAATGAAACAGGAAATTATGCATACGCACACTGTTTGTATCTTACAGGCATTTCCATAGAAATTCAGATTACTGCAAATGTAAATACTACAGTAGTAACAGCGCACACAGTGAATGCTGGATAGTTAAGAGTACAGAAGCAGTGTGAAACATTTCACAGACAACCTACCAGTGTAATGCAATGAATTCTGTCAGTCCCAAGCATCTGAGTATCTTCTAAATATCTGCCAACTAGAAATGTTCATAATATTCCAAGTTGGGGGAAAAAATGCATAATATGCATATTTAAACTCAGTTTTCTGGAAATATTTAGCATTTCACATCTCAGAAATTTATCTGTGGGGAGGACAGTCTTATGAAAAACATAGTCCAATAATGCTGCATATGTCTTGATCTTCAGAAGGAATAAAAATTTTCTTTAGCCATAACAGCTTCAATTGTTTTGGGTGGTCAAGCAATGCTTAACATCATGTCTGGCCAAAAATGCTGACACTGAGGCTGGCCATACAAGAGGTAGTCTTCAGTTAAAGTCGATGCTGACAAATATCAAGACAGTTTAAGAGGTCTATATTCAGGGTGTTCTTAATATTCCCTTATTGTTTATTCTCAAAACATAAATACTAATAAAAATACATTACCAATAATAGCTGTGCCAATAATAGCTGTACCAAACTTTTTTACAGTTTCTTCTCATCTACCATTCTGAACTAACATGAATTCACAGCTACCTCAAATCTGATTACTTCTTACTTTAAGTACAGAGAGAATTTCTTTAGCCTTGCCCTCTTAATAAAAATTTCAATTCCTGACTTCAAAACATTTTCAGAAGGAAGATGTGACTGACCAACAAACTCCTACAATGGAAGAATTCGCAGAGGAGACGAGTAAGGGAGATGAGCCCATGAAGCTGAGGGCATACTGCACGCTGGGATTGACTGCAGCTGCTAGAAGAAGACTCAGTAAGGTAGTGTAAATGTTTCTCCCCCAGTTCCTCAAGAAAGTGTGATGTGTCCTTGAGTTACATAGACCAGTGTGAGTGGCAGGGAGGGGGAGAAGTGAATATGAAGCTCAGCCCAACATAGGGTATAAAACCAAGACAACTAGGAAAAGTATTCTGAAGGGAGTAACAGGCTTCAGCTGTATTCAAGCTGTATATTCCTTCCTGGTGACACTCAGCATTGTGATGGTGAGTGTATTATAGAGACTGGTGATGGGAATCACATTGGTATTGTGACTGAACTGCTTGTTGCAATTGCTATGGAATTCATTAAGCGTACCTTATATATGTTTTACGTTATGTAATACATTTTGTATCACTCCAGTAAGTTGTATGTCCTATGTTACATCAACTATCTTTAATAAGTATCTTTCATGTTAAACATTACATTCTCCCATGTGGAGTTTCTAAAAGAACCTGTTCAGAGACTAATTGGGCTCTCATAGAAGAGTAACATATTGTGTTCATATGAACACAATGAAAATGACATAATTTACAGTCTTGCTGGAAATGTCTTAATTGGATCAACATCATAGTCTAAGAACCTCAGCTCGACTTAGTTTCCTCTTGTCAGTCTCAACAACAAAAAAGTGAACAAACAGCAATCATAAAAGAAAATAAATGTTGTGCGATATTTACCTTTCAGCTATCTTTGTACTGGTCCAGAGGATTATCTTTTGTATTTTATGCATGACGATTAAAAGTATTTTCAAAGCCCTGTAAATTAAAACGACATTTAATAAATCATAAAGTTAAAAATTGCATATGTGACTACTTTTATTATTAACATACTTAATAATTGAGATAAACAAAACATTCTTTAAATGGAATATACAGATACTAATATACCCTGTCTCAGCTGTTAAAAATGGAGGGTATTTCTCTAAAGCCCGAGGCGCTTACAAAAGCATAGTGGCGACTTATAAAAATTTCAGATCTTGTCTAGAGAATAGGGTTGCTTTTATATTTCCTGATTGCCACAGTAAAATGATATTGCCATATGTAGCCTGTGGTTTTGAAACTATGAAATTAGTTATGAGACATACAGGAGACAGGAACACCTTTTTTTTAATACAGCATGCAATATCCCTATTAATTGCTTTTTATTTTTTTCTTTCAAGTTTTCAAAGGTTTTCCAGAACTATTTGGGCATACAATAATATTGTCAGTCTTTCCCAAGTTTGCTGGACGTATTTAACATCTCACATCTCAGAAATTTATCTATGGGGAGTACAATCTCCTTCTATTTTGTCTATGCTTTCTAAAGATTAACCATGAGTATAAAGAACTTCAAAGAGGTGGTCAACCCAGATCAATGTTATAGAACTTTAGTACTAACACATACAGCATTTACTATTTCCTTCCACTATTTTTACCTGGAAAGTTATAAAAATAAGCATTATTATATCAATTATTTTAATCTAAATTTCAGTTTCTTTTTTTTTTTTTTTTGTGAAATATCATTGAGTTTAAGCAATGCTTTTAAACAATTTACACAAAAAAGAAACAAACTTGCTGATGTTCTGGTACTGCCCTCCAGAGAATATGCCACAGCATACTAGCATAACAAAATTGCAAGCACAGTGTTGAATAGTATTATTTATATTGAACTATTCATATTCATATAGAATTAAGCTCTGAACTATACATCTAGGTTGTCTGTTTGGCCTTTACTAGATTTATTTTGGCCTGCAAACAGAGTATGACATGTTGAATTACTTGATTTTCCATGTCCCTTGTTTCCTAGAAGCATCCGGTGCTGCTGTGATTCATTTTTTTCCTCCTGTAAATCCACGTCAATCCCACTAACTCTCGCCTCATACTATGCCGACAAGACAATGCAAGCGTATAGAGGTTCATAGATTGGTGGCCTGGGAGCTGCAGTGGTCATCTGCCAGCAACGGGGATTTCCTCAGTTGGAAATGGCAGAAGGAGAGAGCTGTGGCAGCCTGGAGAGAGCTGCCTGTGATTGTCGGGTATTTTATTTCCTTTCAAGCTGTTAACCTACTGTCAATTGTCTCACAAAGGTACAAATGAAGAAATTTTTTGTCATCCAAAGGAATAAATGAGGGCACTTTATTTATTTTCAGCTGTTGGATGGTTAGCTATATCTTCCTGATCTTTGTATTGCCACTGCTCTTCAAACCTTTTTTCTCTTGCTCTCCTGTTCTCTACTTGCTTTATATTTTCAAATATTTTCTTTTTATCCTTCACTTTATCTTCACTTCTTTCTACCTACCAAACACATGCAATGAGTTTGAAGCATCAAGCAAAATGATAAATTGCTTTCAGAAGAACCTGTGCATTATTTTTTAACATGCCGTTCCCAATTGTTTTCAAGTTGCTACATTCTATTCTCTTTTGAAGGAAAAAAAAAATAAAAAATTTAAAATTGAACTGGCAGATTGTATCTCATAACAATCCTTTACAACATGATTCCTATTCCTAGTCCAATAAGCTAAGATCCTGAAATATGTGTGCCTAAATTGGGAATCTAAGTAGTTGGTTATATCATGTACTCTAATTTTTAAAACAGCCAGCAGCTTCTAATGAGATGAATTTAGTCTTGGGTTTTAGCCCAGTTCAGTCTTACTGATTTCAGTAGCAACAGTTAAAGTAACAAACAAGGATTCGTAGGTTCTATTATTATTGATCTCTGAAGTAGCTTACTCCATACTGATGTCCTCAGTTAAAAACCCCATAAATTTGGGTCACAAAATTAATATCATTATTTCTCAAAAATGCATCCACAGTGATTTCTACATCTTCAGGAGACTCACTGTTTTTTTCCCCCTTCTTTGTCAAACTGAACTAACTTTTTCAAAGCATTTGACTATAGCAATAGCAATACTGTCTTACATGCAATAAAACTCTGACCGTAACTTGCTGAAGGTTTTGTTAGGTTGGCACGTATTTATCTGCATGTAAATGCAAAATACATCTTTTCATCACTACCTGAATAATCTGCATTTATGAACTCTAAAAATTACTGTACTTTTGGATGAAATCAATAGAGAAATTTCCTTGAATGCAGTCCTATATACAGAAATGGCCCATGAAATCTTTAATCTAGCCTGGTGTAAGAAACAGAATCAGTCACTTCCCACTCTGCACTCAGGGACTTAACCCTTGAAACTCGTCACTTCAGTATTGCTTACTTCTAGTGAAACAGTTCACCGATACTGTTGCTTTCCCTCTCACTCTAACTATATAATTTTATTTTCAGAAAGACTAACTCTTATAATCTTTTTGTCTTGTTGTAAACACGTAGCCCCATAGTACAGTACCGACTAATAATGGATCCCCGAAGATGACTGTAGATGCTGATGACTCACTATAACATGGCCCCTCCCCATCACCTTCCTCCAGCCAACAACCTTAGCACACAGAGAGTACAGTAAGTGGCTAAGCACCAGGGAAAAGGGTATTACAGTTCTAACTGCATTATTCTTCTTCTCTTTCCTGTATATGATGAGTTGGCCTCAGGTGGCAGATAAGACCTCACTCAGTGAGAAAAGAGATTTGGAAGGGCAAAAGCAAGAAAAAATCCAATGATCATTCATGACAGATTAATGAAATAAGCACCATTATACATGAACTGGTAGTGTCTCAGCCATAGACTGCATCACTCTCGCCTTACTCCAGGGAAAATATAGCAATTAGTTCATTTAAGTAACTTTGCACAAACGTGCTCTTGAAATTCTATTGTGGGGTTAAAGTAGGCACATGCAATTCATTGCTAAATTTATATATAGACATAAGGCAAATTCTTTACTAAATACTCAGGAGAAAATATTCTATAATATTCACTTTCTGAAATGTTAAAGCACAGTAGAGGCATAATGGATCTCTGCAATTATAAGTATTTGGGAAAGGCTGCCACTATTCCATTCAGTGAATCAGAGTGTAGTTTCCCAGATTAATAAAACCTCCATTGACAATTAGATGTACCACTCACAGTAATATCCTTTGGGTTGCTTACTTGGAGGGAAAAATTAGATGTTTGAACTTTCAGTTTGCTCTGAAAAATTATTGTTTAGATTTCTTACATCTTCTACATCTTGAGACCAACAATGCTCAACAGAAATTTTTTTTTTGGTACTTAATATGAGTGAAAAAAATCAGCACCAGAATCACAGAATATGTCTAGAATAACCAATACTATAGTCAGATGCTTCACCTCTTTAATTTTTCTGATCTTGAGCATCTTAATAACTTGCATCTGAAATGAATGAGAAGAAGAAAGTAATGCCAAGTTCATCTGCAACTCATTGTTGGTAATTCATTGATATGGATGATAAATTATCACTCATAGTATTTCGCAGAATCATAGAATGGCTGAGGCTAGAAGGGACCTTAGAGATCATCTAGTCCAGCCTCTCTGTCATGGGCAGGGACGCCTCTCAACCAGATCAGGCTACCCAAGGCTCCATCCAACTTGACCTTGAACACCTCTAGGGAGGGGGCAGACACAACGTCTCTGGGCAACTTATTCCAAAGTCTTGCCATCCTTGTACTGAAGAATTTCTTCTTAAGAAGTAATCTAAATCTACTCTCCTTCAACTTAAACCCATTTCCCCTTGTCCTATCAGTGGACACTCTTGTAAAAAAGACACTCCCCAGACTTCCTGTAGGTTCCCTTCAGGTATTGGAAGGCAGCTCTTAGGTCCCCTCAAAGTCTTCTCTTTTCAAGACTGAACAATCCCAGCTCCTGCAGCCCCTGGATCATCCTTGTGACCCTCCTCTGAACACGCTCCAACAGATCCACGTCCCTCTTACGGTGGGGGCACCAAAACTGGACGCAGTATTTGAAGTGGAGTCTCACAAGAGCAGAGTAAAGGGGGAGAATCACTTCTCTCGATCTGCTGATGACGCTTTCAGTTTAAGTAAAGCTGGTAATTAATAATCTTTTTAGTCTTTTCCAAACGCTTGGAATCTCAAGCCAGGAATCCTTACCTTACTTTTCTTACCCTGGATGTTTAGCTACAGCACGATATTGTTTAGTTTATTCAATTATTTTGGTATTCACTTTCCTAGATTCCCCAGTAATAAGAACAGTGTTCTGGAAGAGCCCCCGATGCTTCAGGATTTTTTCTTTTAATTGTAGGACTTTTTGAAGATTACAGCTCAATGTTTAATTGTATTGCTGACAATAAAACATAGCATTACTTTACCTGCTAAATATGGTCGCATACAGACACACACACACATATGTGAGATTAAGATTGTCCTGGTGTCCTTGTTCACTTTTGATACTGATGGGGATTTTGCCCATGTGAAGTCTGTAGAAAGAAAACAACATAAAATTAGAAAAATGGTGTTATTTTACCTAAAGCTAAAAAAAAAGGGTTACATTATTTCCAGTGCGGTCACCTTAGATAGAGATTTAGAGCAGAAAATCAAATGAAATTGTGCCATTGCTCAGGCTTAATAGGGGAATCGAAGAATTATCATCCATAATACTACCCTCTTTGCAATAGAGAATTGATGAAGCATCCTGTACTGAGTACTAATATTGCATTATGATAGGGATGCAGATTTCATCTAAGAAGCCACATTGACTATACAGAACATGTACAGTGCAGTATTTTAAAAGCGATCACAGCTTTTCCTCTTTTTACATTTACTTGCAGTGCCAGGACTGTGACCACTATTTTATGACTGTTGTTAGTAGTATTGAGTGTGTTTTACATCTTTCCAGTTTTTTCTGCTTCAATCTCCTTCAGTAAAGAAATTTATTCTCAAGACATCTTTGTGGAGGAAAGAACTGGAGTATAGGGCAGAAACACAATTAGTGTGCTTTTAAAGATGTATTCATTCACTATAAAGGTAGTTAAAGGTAAGATTTGTCAGGGAAAGTTGTT
This sequence comes from Apaloderma vittatum, assembly GCF_000703405.1. NCBI lineage: Eukaryota > Metazoa > Chordata > Aves > Trogoniformes > Trogonidae > Apaloderma > Apaloderma vittatum. The sequence continues at coordinate 68,542 of NW_009736876.1, read as the reverse complement.
TTTGATTTCCATAGTTTTTTAAACACAAACAGTTTGGGCGTGTTTTTTTTTTTAAAAAAAGATAATAACCGGTATAATGGTTATAGTACTGTATATATAGAGTACGCCTCATCACAAGCTACTTTACTAAACTTTCATCACCTAGCTCCTACAATAAAACCAGCTTATATTTTGAACTAAACATTACCTCAATTATTTCTCCACTTCTCTGCCACACCCATGACAGAATAATCAGAGGCTCTGCAGCCTTCAAATCTCTGTTTTTCATGAAGAAAAACATTGCAGAAGCAAGGGAAGAACTCTGGAGAATTAAATCAGATTTGTGGCTGGGGAAGATGGGAATGACATCTGCAGTCTCTTCAGTAATCTATTTATAATAAAAAACAAATGATTTGTCAAGGGCACAGGTTATCTAAGGACTTGTTTTCACATACCAATACCTTTAAAAAACGGTTATATAATGGCGGAATGTATGTTTCCTTAACAGGTGACGAAGCAGCAACCACAGATTTACAACAGGACTGAGACATAATATGTTATGATAGAACTTACTGCTTAAGGACATACAGAGTTAGGAGAAAGATTAGAAAACACAAGGTCAGGCAAAATAAAAAGAAAATAATGAAAAAATTTTTCAGACTTCCCTTCTGTTTCTTCACTTGGGTATTTAGTTGATTGACATCTTTAATAAAATAAATTAATAAATGAAATATTATTCAATCTTGTGTTTGTATTTGGATACAGTGAAACCAAGAAAACAACATAGCAGGGAACTAACACTTCTCAAAATATGAGTAGGACTGGAGAGAAAGGCTTTGACTTTTTCCATGGAATCCATTTAACAACTAGAAAACTAAGATAAAGGAAACTCCAACCGTATTTTTGCACTAGCTCCATTACTACAGCTGTACCTTAGTACTGAGTACTACTCTGTGCTTTTTACACTGATGTAGTGTGCTGATATTAATGCAGTATTATCCTGAGGTTCTGGATTTTTCATCCTAAAGCATCAGAGAACTTAAAAACTTCCTGTTACTCATGCTTTTATATTTGAGAGCATAATATTTAACTGAAACTATTATTTAATACGAAACAGTTCAGTGATGCTTGACTCTTCCTGGGAGAAAGTATTTGTTCTTAATTATATGGCATTTATTGGGTTGTATTGTGTGCATCACTATCATATATAAAAATAAAAAGAGAACATGCAAAACCACATCCGAAAGAATGCTTCTGATCACAGTCTGAATATTATACCACCTGATGAACAATTTCTTACTATTTTTTTTTTACCACATGATTATCTACCTTCCCCTTTTAAAAATCCCTGCGGTATTTAGAAAAATGCCTGAGGTACCACAGTAAGGTACAGACACAGCTTGTCAGACACACATGAATTAAACCTGACCAGAAGACTTCCATACAAATTGAATTTCCCTGAAGTTTGCTAGTCCTTCCAAATAAAAATTTTTCATGGTGCTGTACCAGTGTCTGTCATCAGTCACTACATAAGCACAGCTCAAAAGGAAGGATCCCAGCGAGTTCAGCACTTTCCCATCACATTTTTCAGTTCACGGCAGTCGATACCATAAGCAATGGTACTCAGCTAGAAAACTCAAGTGATAGGAAACCAAATGTTCCCTTCTTCTTAATACATGAGTATGACTGCAGTTCTTTCAATATCAAGTTCCTTTCAGAGAGGGTTTGGTGATTTGTTTTTTTTTCTTTTTTTCCCGAGTTTCTCTTTAGGTAAAGTCTAGGATCCATCATGTATCTGAAGAAAGATTTTTCTCTTCCTTTTATCTAGTTTGCTCAAAAAGGGGTTAAGTTGACTACAGTTCGTGTGACTCAGTCCTGTGAGCTGTATGATGTCTCCAGTGAACATTAAATTCCATGTGCCCCGTTACAGGAATAAAATCCTCCTTCTGTAATGAATGGTATATATGGTACTGTCCTAACAGCTGAGCAAAGAACAAATTGTCATTTAGAAAGATAGATTCCTTTCAGTCCTTTAGCCTACCAGGAAATGTTCAAACACATGGTGGAGTTTGCTCTGCTTGCCCTTTCCTGCTCAGGTAAAATAAAACAAATCATTTTCTACACTAACCACACAGATGGAAAAATCCTAGTCTGAAATTGGCTGAGCATTTTGGTTTGGAGCTACAGAACAAAAAACAAAATAAAAATTCTAGCTTTTTTAATGCTCATTTTGTCGGACTGGGCCTTCTGTGGCTTTTGTAAATTTTCTTCCCCATGTAGGTCTTTAGTTTAGAATTTATCATATTACACATTAGCCTGTAATCTAACACGTAACTCTCTGAACTGTTGAGTATATTTGTAATTTCATTAGTAGTCCAGTAAATATACTTTGAAAGAATGTCAAGGTACACATACTAATAATTATAATTAAAAAAAATATTTCAGAATGAATTCTTTCCTAATGCTTAAATGCTTGATAGTAAAGTACTTAATCTAATGAACAAATATATGGCTTCTAGTCTACATAACATGAACTTCTTTCTGAAGACATTTGTTACGTGTCTGGAGATGGGATGAAAAGGTCCTTATTACACAAAAATATCAGAGATAACATTAAGTAAAAGAATATTAAAAATAATTTCAAAAATAATTCAAATATATGAATAAAGGACTGAAGTGAAGTACCATGTGCTAGGAAACTTCCTTGTGTTCAGTGTCCAAAGAGATTACTGTCTTGTTATTTTCTAGGTTATTTAATTATCATAGGTTTGTTTTACCTCCCACTCTTATCCACCTCAACTTTCTACTACGTAGTTAGGGATTCCAGAGTACTCACATTGGATTTAGGAATAAGATGCAAAAACATTTTATAGGGGAATTTTCTTGCAAGATCAACATTCCTATTTCCATTCTGTACAACTACATTCAGAAAAAGAGTATAGCAACGATGTCAGGATATACCACATCCTTCAGTTTTCATAAACTAATGGAAAAAAGAAGGCTAACAGATAAGAAATCAATTCATAATCAAAATAAAACATTGGAATGAAAATAGCAATGCCAGAAATGAGTATTTGGAGATAAACTGAAATAAGAGATACATGTCTTTCTCAATCTAAAAAATCCTGAATTCCTTTAACACTGAGTAAATTTAATAAAATCTAACCTGTAGGTACTTTCACTGTTACATTGATAAACATAGGACGAATGAGAAATTATAATTCCTTTCAGTTTTCCCTTCAATTACTGTATATAAGCCCGGAAAACAGAGACATAGAAACTGTAAAGGCACATATGTTCATTTCTAAGTCTCAGATTTCAAGTTTACACTAACAGATAAAATATATCTAACTGCTGACACTCAAGAAATAACTGAAGTGCTACAAAGGCTTACCTCGTAATACATTTCCACCTCCACACATATATATATATATACACACACACGTCTGCATATATATATATATAAAAGGTTTTCTTTCCTAGACAATTATTGCCATCTTTATGTGACTTGACTCTACAGATTATGTCAGAAACAAAGTACTTGCCAACTGAATCTCAGAAATGGAGAAAAATTCACAAAGCTAATGAATCTTTCTGAACATAGATTCTAATATACATTAAATAAACTTTCCAGACTGGATCATAAACATGTATTATAAGCAGTTTTCACAACAACAAATGCTGGTTTACAAAAAGAAGTTGTTCTATTCCACAAAATGTCTGGAAATGTATGAGTTACTCTTAATCAATCACCCAGTCAATAAGAAAATAGAAAATGATAGAAAATATTACAAGATATAAATACAAGGTTTGATTCAAAGCCCAAGGAGGAAGGAGGGTTTTCTCTCAATTTCTTCACAGGGCCTGTGAGTGACACACTATTGCCTATTAATTAAGGAACAGAAATATGGAACAAAAAAATATCTTGGCTATGCTAGAGATGACTTTGAGATAGGTAAGGCACTAGGTTTTACTTATGTAATCTTTTCAAAAGAAAGGTTTTCTACTGATATTTAGAAATTCCATTTATTATCCATTACTTTTTTTCTTCTGTCTTTCAGTGCTGAAAAATTCTAAACTACAGAGCTGAATTACTATGAAAATAATAGCAAACACTATTTATTTATTGTTTACTAGATAAAAAATAAGTCAATATACTTTCAGTTTCTCACTTTTTTTGCTGGAACTATAGAAAAATAATATTCTGGAGAACTCTTAATCACATACAGATGAACAAATACATCCAACAGAAAATGTGAAAATCTATGCCCAAATAAAATTAAGGGCAGAATACAACAAAAGTAATCTAAACAATTTAATTTAAGGTTGGAATATTCACAACAAGAATTTAATTTACCATGGAGGTTGTCTCTACGTACTAGAATTGAGTATAGGGCAGGTTTGATCAATATTCAGATTCTAATAGGTTTCCTGGCATTATGAACAGTATATCTGATAACAAAATTCATTCTTCTACCTTTTTTAGTGTCTATGTAACACTGAAAAAAAGTCTGATTGGATTTTTTGAGTCAAGTGCAGTATGCAACATAAAGCACTTATCTGAAGTATCTCATTTCCAAAATACCATTAATCATGACAAGAAATTCCATAGTTTAAGAAGTACTTATGCCTATTAAAGTACTTCCTAACAGAGAGATAATTATTATTTTATTTTTGTGTTTCTCTAAATTTCTTTTTATATACTTACATTGCTACAGTTGTTCAACTGAAATCACTAAATGCTGTGACACTTTAAGCTTCTGGTACAAAAAAATATAAAAAATACATTTCTGATCTATAGGATGATTGCTTTTTAACATGGCAGTTTAGGGTACATAAGCTTTTGTGAAAACATGTTAGAGTGTCTGCTCCTTCAGCCTCAAACTTAAGTCTCAGCACTTAGGTGGGAAGTATACGTGCAACAGCTTTCATATCTTGTCAAACAATGATAATTACATGTGGCAAAATGCATTTATCATGAGACAGAATCATCTAATCAGACCTTTCCTACCTTTGAGATGAAGGCATTTGATCATGTAACAGATTACAATCCTATAATAATAGGAAAACCAGGAGACACTTAGAAAAATAAATATAATGACTGGAAAGTTAAACAAACCGGAACAAATGTGATCCATCTTTGGTCTGATTCATTCTTGATCTTTATCTTAGAGGTTCAGCTATACTCCATGATAACATAACCTTGTTATAAAGAAACCAATACAAATGCAAAGCCTGAGAAATCATAATGTTATTTTCAAGAGGACATAATTAAATCTGTCCAAGTAACATAACCAAACCTTTATACATGTCGCTATAATCTTCATTTTCTTTTCATTTAATCTTCAACTGTATAACCTTTGGTAGTCTTGTCCAAATACTGCTTAATTTGCTACAAAATAACACTGCAAAAAAATACAATTTCTCTCGTGAGAGAAATAACCAATATGGAACACATAATAAAAGAAATTTTTATAGGTATTAAAGAACTTTATCAAAACACAAGAAATAAGTTTTATTAGAATGCTTCAAAAAGATGCAGTCAGTGATAATGTATTATCATTGTAAGTAGTAATTAGTATTTAAGTATTTTTGATTCCCACAGCTGATTAAAATGCATCACGTTTTGTAGGACTCATCACTGTTGGTATGAGCCTCATCTATTTAGGCTGGTAATAACACCCACCAGTTACACCACCCATCAGTTTGTACTTATTTTTGATTATAATTCAAAGTGAAAAATAACCATAACTGCTCCCCAAAGGTGTATTTTGAAGCAGTGAAATAGGAGAGGGAGGGGAAGTGCTGGGTGGAAAGCAAAGACATAGTGGAGACACTAATCAGAACTAAGTGGTAGGTGCCTCTCCCAAAACCACAAGAACCACAGTGCTTTTCCAGCAATACTGCTGCAAAATAATTTCGGTATCACATAAGTAAAATTGCAGTACCACTGCAGTAAGAGTAATTACCCATCTTTTTCTACTGCGAATGGCACTATGGCACCTATCATGTATACTAATGGCATCAGTTTATAAGATCTAACAAACACAGCTACAGGTGGTACAAATCAACAGATTGACAGTCCACTATTTTTAGAAGTAAGGGCACAGCATATGAAAAAGACTTATCCTTTTATATATTCTGAAAAATGAACTGTAAATTTCGGTCATTATTTATCAGTTACCTGCACCAAAAATTGTGCCAGGTCAATGCCAAGTTCATTGGAATATTTAAGAAGTTTTTGACCTAACACTGCTGCTCTAAAGTCAGTGAAGCTTTCACTGCTAACAGAGAGAGATCTGAAGCAATGCCAAGTGTTTTAAAAATTCCTAAATGACACATTGCACAGGGAATCAGCTAGAAGGATTTACAACTGACAGTTACGAATGCTGCTACACCTGGGACGAAACAGTAGGGTGAATCTGATGGTGGCAATGAAAGAGAAGTAGAAAGAGGAAAGAAATAGCTTAGTAAGTCAGTGTTTTTCTGCAATATGAATTATTATTAATGCTTTTTAGAAATTAAAGATGTAGAATGACTAGTGGAAAAAAGTTACCCATCTTAAATATTTAGAATGATAAATAACATGGTCGAAGAGTTACTTCTTAAATTGGGACATTATCTGGAAAGCTCAGACACTTCTTTATAAAAGAGACCATTTTTGTTTTTTACATAAAAATTCAGTGGACTAGGAAGTCTGGTGAAAAATGGCAGTGTTAACTAACATTTGTTAAATGGTTTTAACAGTGTTAATTGACATTGTTAAAAGTTCTCTGATGTTTAGATTGTGCTTTCGTAGACTGCTAAAAATCAGAAAACGTGCTTCCTGTGGTTGAAATCCTTGTTAATAATCGTATTGAAATGTCTTTAGTTCACTAATGAACGGAATCCTTAATGGACACTGGCAAAACAAAACCTAGCACAGAACCTTGGCCTATATTCAGACAGTAGAACGCCCTGTGGCATCTCCATGAGATATGTCATGATTAAAGAAAAAGTAGTTCAGACATTGATTGCTTTGGTTAAAATTATTGAGTGGAACAGGTTCATTACTAATGGATCACTAGAATATGCATTTACTGATGGATTTTTCTGCTGGGTTCAGTCTCACTCTGCCCCAGGGCACCAGATACAACAGCATGTATGTGTAAAACAAGAGTCCACCTCTTGCATGAGCAGATAATAATACATTGAAGTGCACAGTGTACGTGAACAGCTGCTGGAAATCATTAAGCATCCTTGGGTGCTTAATTGTTAGAAAGTTCTACATTCTTTATCATCTTTTTCTTCAGTTAATCACAAGTTCCCCTGTTTTCTGCATTTTGTTCACTATATCAACTATTTCCTAACCAGCATTTCTCTCTTCACACAATTATCCCTTTCTGCTTTGTTTCTCTGTTTTCCTAGATAATCACTTTCCTCTTCTATCATTAAGGATTAATTTATAACTGCTTCTAGTATCCATTTCCTAAAAGGGATTTGGCAATTAATCTTCAGATTATTAATGACTCCAGATGCATATAGCCTTTATTAAAAATAGTACTATAGCATAGGAAAAGGAACTATCTGAAAAATAGCAAACAGCAAAATTTCAGTGAGGTTGAATGAAGTATGGATGCTTCTTAACGGGTTGCTTTTTGAGTAACGTTCTGGACTTGAACTTACATTCCATAAATTTTCAGAAATTATCTTAATCTATTTTATTCACTGGCAGCAGAAAGTAAATATAATATTACCATATAGATATATTATAATTTCATTAGTAGCAAGTGGATCTCCATAACTCATCATTCTGTCATATAGTGATAGAAATTTAAACAAGTCATCTGAATGTAACATACACTTCATTTTCACTCTTTTGGTTTACAAAAATAATTAAATTATACATAATACATGGAAGATATTCTTTCTAGAAGAATCAGTATTTAAGTGAAGAAGAGTATTATATTCATTGACCAAAGCCTCTAAAACCTTAGTGTATTCTTCAAACTTACTACGCTTTAGGCTTTTTAAGTAGTTGGTTTCCCTAACAGTTTGCTGTGTTTCGGAGGCTTCTTCGCATGGGTTTGCACTGTATCAATAATCATTTATAAAGTTTACACTTTTTAACAAACAATTTTTTTCTAAGCTGAAAAGTCACACCTCAGATTTAACTTCCACGTTATGCTGCAATTTAAAAGAAAAAAAAAAAGTATGGTATTCTGCACAAAAGAGAAATCGTAATAAAAGAATCTATGTGGAGACATATCACTCTGTCTTACCTTAAAACTTGCTCTCCACTAACGGTTTCTCCATAATGTTACATCACAGGCTTGCAAAGCCCTTTCAGCAGCAGCCTATAGCCTATCAATAGGCGTTTGGAGTTATGTTACATAACGTCTATATTCTGAACTGCATATCAGAACAGGACCATGATGGTAAATAAAAGATGGAATTACTAAAAAGGTTTATATTATTTTAGTAAAAACAAGTAACAAATTGTATTTTTAAAATGTGAAAAGCTGTGGTTTTCATGCACCTATAGTTCAGGAACTTTCTACATAATCGCTGTAAAAGATTAGCCTGTTCAAAAGCAACTGTATGTCAAACTCTGCAAGACAGAGACCATGCTCTAATAACATCCAATACTTCAACAATGTTGCAACTATTGCACATGAAAAAAAAATACATGAAAAAAAAAATTTCAGTAAATGTATGGAAAACTTAAACTTACTTACAAGATTAACAACATGTACGGTGCCAGTAATACAGAAATAAATCTCAGATTGACATTTTACTGTCCTTTCAAATTGGTGTTGATAAGTTTTGAAATCTAAAAAGGAATCTCCAAAATTTAGCATATTTGTCTATAATTTTAATAAGGATTTTCCTCTAATTGCAAAGTACTACCTGTAATAACACAGTGTTTGTTGCAAGATTTTAAACAAGAAAAAAATCTCTAAAATTGCTTGTATGCACAACTAGCAGGAAAAAAATCCCGTGCAATGAAGTTACAATCCCAGCAGCAGAATTAGAAACAACACTAAGTTTAGACAGACATAGCCTTGCTCATTTTTTTCTAAGACCTTTCAAGCACATAAGCTTTCATCCAATAGTGTTTATAATGAGGCATTCCAGCTTCATACACTGTCAGAGGGATACAGAGAGCAGAAAGAGGAAGTGGAATTAACTATAATTGCCCTTATTCATAAAAAGGAATGAAATATCTGCTTTGTTCTTAAAAGGGTCTTCTTTTTTCATTAAATATACATGTGAAGATCTTTCTAGTTTTGAACAGTCTGAATAGAATTATTGTAGTCCTTAAAGAAATTGAGGAGGATCAGTTTATTAGATTGGTGAATAGTTAGGAAGTATATGAAATAATATGTGCCCTGAAGAAACTTTAACATATTATGTGTCTTTGATAGATTTGAAAGACCTGATTTGTATTTCAATGAGTAAGATTTTTCTTTTGTATCCTTGTAATCAATGAATACAACTGCTATACACATTCCCCGAGGCAGTAACTGCCACAGAGAAGCATTTTCCAGCCAAGGAAAGAACTCTAGCAAGGGTATATCTGGTTGCTTTTATGAACACTTGTAATAGATTTTATCAGTAACTTTGTCATATAAGACAGTCATGATACAGCTCCCATTTTCTCAGACAGAATTGCACTTAGTTTTGTTCTTATTCCATAGGAATAACAATGGATTTCTTTATTAAACTACAATTAGGGGCAAATTTATTCCTATTGTTTGAAAGGCACACTAGTCAAGGAACATTTGCAACTCTCTACTTGCAATCCCCCTGCTGTGGGCAGGGACACTCTCCCACTAGCCCAGGTTGCTCAAAGCCCCATCCAACCTGGCCTTGAACACTTTCAGGGATGGAACATCCACAGCCCCCTTGGGCAACCTGTTCCAGTGCTTCACCACTCTCATGGAGAAGAATTTCTTCCTTATATCTAATCTAAATCTACCCTCTTGCAGTTTCAGGCCATTGCCCCTTGTCCTATCACTACAGGCCCTTGTAAAAAGCCCTTTTCCATCTTTCCTGTAGCTTCCTTTCATGTATTGGAAGGCTGCTATTAGGTCACCCTGGAGCCTTCTCTTCTCCAAGCTGAATGACCCCAGCTCCCTCAGCCTGTCTCCATAGCAGAGGTTCTCCAGCCCTTAATCAACTTTGTGGCCCTCCTCTGGACCCGCTCCAGCAGATCCATGTCCTTTTTGTACTGTGGGCTCCAGAACTGGACACAGTACTCCAGGTGGCGTCCCACCAAAGCAGAGCAGAGGGGGAGAATCACCTCCCTCGATCTGCTAGTCAAACTCCTTTGGATGCAGTCCAGGACATGGTTCACTTTTTGGGCTGCAAGTGCACGCTGCTGGCTCCTGTTGAGCCTCTCATCAACTAACACACCCAAGTCCTTCTCTCAAGGCTGCTCCCAGTGGTCTCTGCCCAGCCTTTATCTGTGCTTGGGAATGCCTCGACGCAGGTGCAAGACCTTACACTTGGCCTTGCTGAACTTCATGAGGTTTACACGGGTGCACCTCTCAAGCCTATCAAGGTCCCTCTGGATGGTCTTCCTTTCCTCCACAGTTTGGTGTCATTGGCAAACTTGCTGAGGGTGCACTAACGAATAAGTAAGTAGTAATGAATAAGTAAGTAGAACTGCAGGTGAAAACATGTCCAAAATATTCTGCACAAAGTTCCATCCTAAGCATTATTCTGAAAGGTTGTAAGGAAGAAGAAAACTGTCCAGCTTACATCTATACTGAGGGGGAGAAATGCATACGTATTTCCCCATGCAGAGTAAATTAAAGATGTCGGGGATCAATCTATGGTATTAAACAGAAAATAGACAAACTTATGGAATTAAATTATTTGTAGAAGCCTTGAATCATAGCCATTCCAATTTTACTGAGGCATATGTTTTGCTATTTTATACCATGAAGTTCCTATTTAATGGAAAGTCAACAATGTTTATTATCACATCTCAGAGAAACTGTTTGAGAAAAAAAAAGGATTCAACAGACTCATATCTTTAAAACTTTTACTTACTAACAGAATAGACTGACAGAACGTTTTTATCACACAATGAAAGCCTTTCTACTCTGAGTATTATATGACATTCAGGATAAAATTGAGTGTTATTTCATATAGAATACGCTGAAATCTGTGTAAAAAGTCTTGGGCAAATATTTAGTATAATGAAATGAATTTTATAACTGCATCACTTTCAAAGTTAACATAAGGAAATCCAAAGGATTGTAATTTCTACACTAGGAAATATTTGTTTCAAAGAATACAAGCAATCAATATATGCTTACAGCACCTGGATGCCTGCAGAATGACACTATAAACGTGTGTCCAGGTAAGGAGTATACATACACACTGTATAAAAAAATTCTCATCTTGTGTACCCAAAGTTCTTATATGCGTCTTTCACTGACCTGCTTTAAAAGAGTAGGTAATAAAGTATTAAAATATTAGACTGAACTAGATCATATTTTGCTATAGCAAAATATGACTGTTAATGTAAGAGGGCTTTAATTTTTTTTTTTTAAAAAGAGATTGTTCTTTTCTGTGTGTATATATACTGTGTATGTATACTGTGAATACAGCTTTTTGCATTCATATGGCTGTTACCTGTCTATAGAGCTTCTAAAGTTTATGACAATCCACATGCAAATGTGAAAATTCTGCCTAACACTTGCTAGAGACAATTTCATAAAAGTCTGTTTCATTTGCTCATTTAGGTCATACCTGAAGAATACAGCTGTTAAGTGTTATTTCCATCAAATATATTTTATTCATACATATTTATGAAAAAGACGTATATATTACTCCATTCAACATTACCAAGTAATACAGCACAATACCAGCAGACCAAAACATTATTTTTCAGAACCTGATATGCAGACTATCTGTTTTTAATGGAGATTACTTTGAATTCATTGAAGAATCTAAAAAGAAACCAATTCCTGGGCTCTGTAATCACTTTGTGGGGCTACGAAAAGCACAGTCAACGAGGATAATCAGTAGATTTGCTTCAAAAGCACACTCCTCATCATTCTGCTATTGTAGGCATAACGAGATACTTACCTTGCATTGGCTGATGCAGTCCTGAACTGGTCAGAGCCAGGGAGAAGACAGAGAAACTACACAGCCGTGACTGTGTCTTGTAATGCTTATAACACAACGGGCATGGTGTTTTCGTGAGTTTTAAAGAGCTCAGTAGCTGCATTTCCCATATTCCTCTGCAGCCACTATGCACCTAGAGCTTTGTAATGCATGGAAAAACCCACAGTAACAATAGCCTAAAGTACAAAGAAATAATAGCAATTTCTGCAGTTACAAAAACTAGGAAACGTTACACAAATATACAAGCGCAACGACATTCAGAGAGGCTTAACAAGAGCATGGGAATAACTAGCAGACTGCTTTCACGAAATATAAGGCAGATAAACAGAGACTTAAGGACTCTGAATGTCAGATAACATACAAATAACAACGAGTGGTTATGAGTGAATAATGTACTAGAAAATCATAAAAAAATAAAATGAGACATGAAAAAAAATCATATTCAGTAACAGGCATTTGTTAATTAAAAGGATATATAAGACATGAATGTCACTGTGCTGTTCATTAACAAATTCGGAGCATGCAACAGGTAAATATGCCATTTGTTACTACCAAAGCAAGAGAAGTGAAACATAGTGAAATACCCTTTCTTCCCTTCTAGGTTCGAGGGACATATTTTGCAATAATTGATCTATTATCTTCAGCTGTAATCTTGAAATAATGTATAAGCAGAAACTATGGGAAACAGTACAACAGATTTATATATAGCATCAAAAAATACATATATTTCAATAATTTACCCTCCTGAGGTTCTGAATGTCAATATGTAATATATAAAACGGGAGTTTAAAAGAATAATTAATTAGAGCAAAACTAGTAATGGACCACGGAGACTTAGTACAATGGGCTATCTCTGCTGTAGAAAAAAAATCATGTATACTACAGATACATAAATCTTTCTAAGAAATATGAGAGCAGGAAAATAAATCCCTCACAATATTGTTGCTCCCCATTTGTATTTCTCTTGAGCTATAGGTTCTCACTAAGAGTTTTGCTGTATGGATACTATAGAAGCACAAAGGAAAATCCATTC
>NW_009736876.1:0-55376 GCF_000703405.1 Apaloderma vittatum | reverse complement strand
TGCAAGGAGCATGAAATTTAATCGTAAACCAATATATCTTACTGTATGCCTAGGAAAAAAGATGAAACAGTATCTTTCTTGTGATAGAAGTCACAGTACATCAGTCTGAACAGCTGTAAAACTTCTGAAGACAGCATGTCAAAGAAAAAAGAGTTGTAAGAATAAGCAGAGGTTCTTTTTGGTTATTCTTATAATAAGAGCTTGTTGGGAGAAAGAACAAACTTCTTGTTTAAAAGTATGTTCTGCTTAGCAACAGGATGTGATATCACAAGCCAGAGATATACTTGACTCAGTTGCTTATCTAGGTTTGAGCATCTGATCCTAATTTTTAAGATTTTGGCCAACATCAAAGGACAGATTTTAATCTTTGAATCTACATAGCAGCTGTATTCCTTTGGAATCTCAGAACTCTGCAAATGTAAAAAATAGGAGACAATATAATTACTTAACTGACTCTGGAGAAATCTATAGCAGCTACAGACAGCTGTACTTCTGATGTGTAAGTTCTCTTGACAGTTGTTATTATACACATATGTATGTCTGTGTGTTTATATAAAACAAAACCATGTAAGTCATTTTCTGCTATAGAAAAAATGTTGATTACAAATTTTGTTGTTTGTTTGGTTTTTAAGGCCTGTGGAGAGAAGAAAGACTCAGATTAGTGGAACAGCAGCAGTGCAGTAATAGTAAAAATCAAATATATTTTATCAGATTAAGACAGAGATATTAACACTATAAACCACTTACAAATCTTAATTTATCAAAAGTAAGTCTAAAACAACCAAGACCATCCTGTAAGGATATATTTAATTCTTTACTTCCTAAATTTATATGGTTAAACAAATTTTATTCCATGTACTATTCTTCTGTCTTGTCCTAAATTCCTGTATTTTACGACCTCTTATAAATACTGTGATATAGCCTCATCCAACAACAAAAGGTGATATTCTTTTGGAGTGTATATAAATCTCATTACACATCTGTCTACCATCTGTCTATCACTTAAAGCAAATGAACAGAAATAAAAAACAAAGTAAAAAGTGCTGAGCCTCCTTCACAGAGGTAATTTTTTCAAAACAAAACATTCCTGTCAGTCAGAGTATTCTTGAACAGGTTTTGTATGGCTATTTTCCAAAACGTTTAGCTACTGTGTTTGAATACAGTCATGACAAATTTTGCAGAGCAAGCAAATCATTAAAATATTCATTTAATAGTTTTACTGAAGGGCAGTCCTTTGTCCTGCACATGGATTTATGCCACTTTCTCTAAGTGAAAAGTTGTTTTTTCTTTTGGGTGAAAATTACTGCTCACATTGTAAACCCATCAGCTTTGACATTTATTTGCTAGTGGCTACCAGTATTGGCTAGACCACTGTAATACAGTAAAAAATAGTCGGTTGGCCTTCAAGGAGAATTTGGTATTATAGTTGATAATGCTTCCCCTCCTTAGTTCTACTCCAAAAGCAAATAAGCTGTGTAATTTCTATTGACCCTAGTCTCCACCTAAGCAAATTGCCTTTGTCTGAGTATCACAATTAATTAAAGATGGGCAGCTTGTAACCTCTCTTTCAGTGAAGCAACTTGTCAGAACTCTATTGAAGAAGAGTTGATGTCGTTTTTCTTCCCTCTTTAAATATACATTTTATTAAGATCCTAGTCAGAAAACTTAAGCTTCACATTTCCACCTGGAATTTTAAAACTTCTTTCTTCAGATACAGAGCTGGTTGCACTTACATTTAACTCTGAAATCAATGAAATCATGCAAATTACTGGAGCTAGGCTCATATATGAATGTTATTGAATCAGGTCCAAAAGAAGATATTTTAATAAAGTTCTAATTTTTTCAATTTACTGTCTTAAAGCTACTACCAAAAGCTTAGCACCATGAACTGCAGAGTCATAGATTCCTTTCAAGTCTAAGGAAAATATGAGCACTGTGTTTCTAAAGTGGTTTTCAGGATTTTAGCTCCAGAATTCTATTATGTTTTAATGTTTTTATTTTAGTATAGGCTACCTAGTGTGCCATTCGCTATATAAATCATGCCCAACTTAAAAGCAAGTGTAGTTGATTTTGTATAACCTGTTCTCTGATTTGCTATACAGTTTTATTTCCCTTATGCCTTCAAAATTCCTAATATTTTAAATATATTGGAAAAACCTCAGAAACTCATTTCACAGCATGTCTAATTTTAAAAAGAACTTGCACTACATATGTCTTTGTAAATTTTTCAGTCTATCTGCAATCCCAAGCTAAGGAGGGGAAAAATCAAATGACAAAACAAAACCAAACCAACCCAATTACACAAACATTAAAATGAAGGAAGAACTGAAAGACAGAAGAGTGCATTTAAGAAACAGTATGGAGAAGGTTTATGAAATTAGGACAGCATGATAGGCAAGCAGGCAATTAAGAATCTGCAATTCAGATGATATAAAGGGCAAAAGATAACATTATGACAGGTGAGGAATGAAGGGGGTGTTACTACACACAGGAGAAAGATGGAGCAAAAGGATAAAAAAGGATGAAATTGCATGAACATTTGCTGACTCAGATGAATGTATCAGCACTACAAAGGCAAAAGGAAGACTTGAACTAGATGGAAAGTAAAATACAGATGTAAGATGTCAGTTTATTTTATTTTATGGAGTGAGAAAGACCCGGTTAGGTTAAAGAAGAAAGTTTTCCTTTTTTTTTTTTTCTGTGATGGATACTTTTTATTTCATGATGCTCAGACTTCGCTTTTCTTCTTCCTTAAATGGGTTACATTTTATATGCTATTTAATTAATAAGCCTGCATACTGTTGATCAATGATGAGATGTAACTGACACATTCTAGCAATTTTCTATTTCTGATAGTACTGCTAACTAGTGCACTCGAAGAGCTTAGTTCTATTCAGTACTTTATGCAAGTTTTCTGAGTCTTTTTGATAGATGTAGCTGCAGGGGTAATGGGTCTAAAATTATTTAGACCCAATTACCTGTGCATTGGGAGCCACTTATTTTAAATTAGGAGATTCTGTTTCATCACAGCCCTGATATACTGCAAGAATAGTACACTAGCAAGATCAAAGACTGTTAGGAAGTTAGGTATGAAATAACTCAAATAATGAGCAAAGCTTGGAGCTTCTATGTTATATCCTTCAGTCTTGACTAAAATAAAATTGAACCTCACTTTCGCTAGTAGGAAGGGATTCTCTGTCAATGGAGGAAGGAAAATACAAAGTGGGAAAAACTTTTGGAAAGCACTAAAAAACCCGAGTATGAATACATAAAGCAGAATCAATATTTCATAAGGTTAAAGAATTTATTTACTATATAAGTAACAACTTCTGAGTCAGATTTGGTCAGACGGCATTATAACAGACATTATAAATGAAGCTGCTGAGTGACAGTCTCCTCTAAAAATGCAATCTAAATTGTAATATATATATAAATTAGATATATGAAAAGATACAGCAGAGCCAGATATGAAGTGTCTTGCCCAAGAACATGCAGCACATGAATTTACCCAAAGCAAAAGTCTAATGCACTGAAAAAAGAGAAGCCCCCTCAACAAAATACTAGCATGTCTTTGACCTAAGCCTAAATATAAGAACTCAGATAATGTAATTGCTAAATACGTTTTAACATTGTAACCATTAACTATTGTATAACACTAATAACATTTTCTAACAGCTAAGCATGCATATATGAAAGATAGCTATTTTTCTAAAGGAGCAAACGGAAAACTGTCAAACAGTTGCATAAACAGGTGGGGTATTTTAACCCGAGGATTTGAGACTTGCAGAATGCAGTCTGGTGTCTGCTTATCTGTTAGGCAGACACCAGGGATGGAGATCAACAAGGTCTGCCGAAGGAGGGAGTCTTGTGGTTCCAGGACGGCCCTGTTTTGGCTAAACAAGGCCAGATGGAGACTAACGATGTCAACACTATCCTCCAAACAGATACGTTGCTTCAAAACAGAATTCTGAAGGCCACAATGCCTGGAGTAGAATTTTTTTGCCTCAGTATCCCTATATGACTATAGTCACCCACTGTCCACTCAAATCATGCCAGACATCACCCCAGGGAGTTGGGGGAAGAGAGTATGTCAGGAGGATGGAGGGAGTGTGTTGATAGAGGGAGAGAACAAACCCAGAAGAGGCAGTCGACAGGCTGTGCTCCTTCTCCTTCACCCAAGACAGGGACACCTTCCTGGTAAGAACTGTGCTTTCACCTTTTGGTGAGAAATGCCCAAGATAGTATTTTGCTAGCATTACTATTACATATAAGCGCTATTGCAGAGAGCAAATTTATCAACAACAACTCCGAATCTCATATCTGTTGCTTTAATAAATAACCAGTTCTTTGTTATCTTGCAAATTGTCTCAGCGTAAGTCCTTAATGGGGCTCTGAAGCAGGTAAGTGCTTAGCCTGGGTATGTGCCTCTCACATGGTGACAGGGTACAGGAAAAAGTAGTAGCATCTGTAAGACTGAGCAGGTGGGAGAGGTGGCTGATGGAACCAGAATAAACCTGAAGAACATGACAGATGCCTCAAGAAACCAAGTCCTGATTCCAAAAACATCACAAACCATGCCCAGAACAAATGTGATTACTTCCTTTTAGTTTGGAAAAGAGGCCAAAAAACACAAAATATCAGTTAGAAGAAATGGAGAAGAAAAAGACTTTCTGATTTAAATTCTCCTGCCTTCATCACAGGAGATCATCACACATCTCAGGATTGGCCACCTCATCCTCAGCGACTCCATATATCAGGGAGAGCAGCTATTGATGTTAAGCCGGCAGAATCAGCTCCATGGCTCTGTACACTCTAATTTAGAATAATCTTGCTAAGGAGTCATGGTTTCATTTTGTAGTTATAATAACTTAAAGAGACTTAGAGCTAATCATTGACTGTGTATAACATTAAAAATTATCAATATGGTGAACTGTTGTTTTGAATTTGAAACTAGTCCAATTTTAAACATTCTCATCACCAACGATCTCTAATTCTCTGATATAAAAGCATACATATACTAAGTTATAACCTAATTGAGAGAGTACTGATAGTCATTTCATAACCAGTTATTGTGAAACTCTTTTTTTTAATAAATTAGACCTTTGGTTTATTAAATTAGCAATATTCTATAGGTTAGTCTAGTAAATGAAAAACAATGCTAGCAATAAGGAAGACACAAGACTTTAACTCTGCCTCTGACTTATGCTAAGGGAAATATCTGCATCAAGCTCAGAGCTTTCCAACCTATTAAACATAACTGAAGAACAACTTAAAAAGTTCACTCCTTATGATTACATTGGTTGTCTTTCCCACTAGTGGATCATGGTATAAGTCAGAGGCAACACTGCTTACTGTAACAAAGTGTTACTTTAAGAATTAGAAGCAGTAATGACACCAGTTTAGATTTCGTTATGATACCCTGACTGATGGCCTTGTTCATGAAGAGCATGTATTCTGCTAACATGTCAAAACCCAAACCATAATGACTCCCGGTTTTACCAGTCCAAGTCAGATTACCGTGCCATACTGGTGCAGCCTATCTGCTGCTTTCACCCAAAGATTTTGTCTTAACACACTTTAACAAGCATTTACTGTTGTAGTTAGTGAGATTGCTTCATTATTCACTGTAGGGAATTGGCTATTTAATATCATAGGGATTTCAAAAGCTATAGTAGTAGATCTATCAACCATCATCTTACATTGTTCTTTATCTGCTCTGTAACACAACTAAAATAACTGTAGTGAAAATGGACTCATGAGCTTAAGTCTCTAGTTGCTGTTTTTCACCTCTATGCTTTTATGAGCATTGCTAAAACTGTAACTCAGATTTCACAGCTTTCATTGCTAAGCTTAAATTAATACTACATACTAAAGCACACAAGCACATTGATATGATGTCTACCTAAGTATGTAAATACATACAATGTATATACACTTCTATTTATATTTAAAATATACTGTTTTGATAATACATTTCAGAGATCTTTGAAAAATCATCAGTTATATTGTACTATATTACCAGCGTACATATACACAGGCATGCTAGGAATGCAAAAGATGGCATGACATATGTTGTGAAAACCAGAATGACTAAATACCTACAGTTTAGAGACATCCACATAAGTAATCTCAGATGGAACAGATGCCTATTATTTATAAGCCCTAATAATGAGAAATGCATTTTTTATCTTTTCTTACACTTCAAGCTACTAATGTTACTACTGCTTCAGTCTTTCTGTGATACTGTTTTTCTAATTGCCTTATAAACTGGCAATTTAAAAAGTAAGAAAAAAGAGTAGTGTGTTACTGCAAGAGTATTCTTATTTTACTTTCTGATGCTCTGAACTTTGCGCAAAAGAAAAAAAATGACTGAAAATGCCTAGAGTCAATTTTAAGTTATTGTTTTCTAGAAAAACATAAAAACTGACTGCATGTCCTGCTTTCCCATCAAAAGTCAGAAATAATTTTCAGAAGTCACTAACTATGCCATATTTTTGATGGTTTCTCTTTCTTGGTGTTAAAATGATAAAGGGAGGATCTATACGGAAGAAAACAAAAAGTTGAAATTAAATGGTATTTTACTTAGAATATATTTGTTCCTGAAATTCATCTATAATGTGCAATAACTCAGGATCCTAACATGTTCATTACTCCTGGGTCTCCCATCAAGCCCACTATGTATATTTTTGTTTAAAGGGAATCAACTAATTTCCCCAAGATAAAGCTTGGTGGTGTTGTAAGAACAGTTGAGGCAGAGCACTGAGGAAAGAATTAAGCCTGAAAAAAGTGTGCACTGTCAGCAAGTTTGCGGATGACAAAACTGGGAGGAGTGGCTGACACACGAGAAGGCTGTGCTGCCATTCAGCATGCTGCCATTCAGAGAGAGCAAGACAGGCTGGAGAGTTGGGCGGGGAGAAATTCTATGAAATACAACAAGGGCAAGTGTAGAGTCTTGCATCTGGGAAAGAAGAACCCCATGTGCCAGGGGGTTGGGGACTGACGTGTTGGTGAGCAGCGGAGGGGAAAGGGACCTGGGGGTTCCAGTGGACAGCAGGATGACCATGAGCCAGTAGTGTGCCCTCGTGGCCAAGGCCAGTGGCATCCTGGGGTGTATTAGAAGGGGAGTAGCTAGTAGGTTGAGAGAGGTCCTCCTCCCCCTCTGGTCTGCCCTGATGAGGCCACATCTGGAATATTGTGTCCAGTTCTGGGCCCCTCAGCTCAAGAGAGGCAGGGAACTGCTTGAGAGAGTCCAGCGCAGAGCCACAAAGATGATGAAGGGAGTGGAACATCTCCCTTATGAGGAAAGGGTGAAGGAGCTGGGTCTCTTTAGCTTGGAGAAGAGGAGGCTGAGGGGTGACCTCATAAATGTTTGTGAATATGTCAAGGCAGAGTGTCAGGAAGACGGTGCCAGGCTCTTTTCAGTGATGTAAAATGTCAGGACAAGGGGCAATGGACACAAGCTGGAGCATAGGAGGTTCCACAAAAACACTAGAAAAAGCTTTTTCCCTGTGAGGGTGACAGAGCACTGGCACAGGTTGCCCAGGGAGGCTGGGGAGTCTCCTTCTCTGGATACATTCAAAACCCACCTGGATGCGTTCCTGTGTGATTTACTGTAGGTGATCCTGCTCTGGCAGGGGGGCTGGACTAGATGATCTTTTGAGGTCCCTTCCAACCCCAAACATTCTGTGACTCTGTAAAAAAACTTTAAATGAGAGTTCCTCGTGTTTTAGTTTCTTTACTGGAGTTCTGTCCTCCAATCTGATCAAAAAGGCTCTGAAAGGTCAAACATCTCCATATTAACTCACGCAGTGAACCAGGGTAGCTTTTCCCCATTTCTAGTGCCATCTCTTTACATAGTTGTATGGGAATAGAGAATGGAGGACAATGAATTAAAATAGCTTAAAACACAGAGAATCTGTGGAGTCCCCATCCGTTCAGTCCCCATGTGTTGCCTGATCTAGTTGAGAGGCGTCCCTGCCCGTGGCAGGGAGGTTGGATTAAATGATCTGTAAGGTCCCTTCCAGTCTAAGCCATTCTATCATTCTATGGTATCAGCTTTGACAGTCATGGGTGCCTAAAAACCCTGAACCTTCAGAACCAGCTTATGAAAATATTCATGTGAAATACCTGTTTGATTCAGAATATAAGCTATTCACATTTCAGAAATCTGTACTCTCTGGTTGAGTTTTCCAAACCTCTGACAAAATTCCACAAGTATTATTGTAGAGGCAATTTATTTTTTTGCTTAAACTATGAATTCCTGGCAAAAATGAAATATGACATGTCTGGCATTAAATGTAAGCATTTTATGCCGGTTAGCTCAGTGGATTGAGCATGGTGCTGACAACAATGACAAAACCGAGGTCGCGGGTTCATTTCCTGCTTGGTCCCCACATGTTGTCTGGTCTAGTCGAGAGGTGGTGTCTCTGCCCATGACAGGGAGGTTGGATTAAATGATCTCTAAGGTCCCTTCCAACCTAGGCCATTCTATGATTCTATGATTCTATGTGTGTTAAAAAGATCGAAAACTAATGATGAAATCATTATTTCTAAAATTTTTATAAAGGATTTAGACCAAGCTATAATGTGGTGAATCATGAACTTTTCAGTGCATGCAAAGTTACATAACTATGTTATATAAGTTACATGATTATGATTTAGGAAAATGGAACGGTAATCTTAATACATCACAAATTAATAGTTTCAGATGGTATATATGAAATTTAACGTGTAAAGTTTATACCCTTGGGTACAAATATTCCTTAAAATATATATATAGTATGTTCATATAATTGAACAACGTTATCTAGGAACAGGAAAAGGCTCATGATGTTAAAAAGTCCAACATTGCAGTTCTTAATTCAGTGTGCAGTGATTAAATCAATTTTACGTTACAATATACATCTCAGAAATTGCTATTTAGGCTTGGTTCCCTTAAAATGTATTATATAAGCACAGAAATAATTACACTAATAAAAGATTCTAGAGATGGCCTAGATACTGATGAATTCATTTTTTGTCTTGTGATAAAGGATTAACTTTAAAGCATTTCAACACAAATTCAACAAGCAACAACTATGTTTTGGCATATGATATTTTAGAGCAGGAAACTCAGACTGGAAACACTGACAATCCTCAACACATAGGTGAAAATTTCTTTTTTAAATTATGCATTAGTTTACTCACAGAACAGAAATGTAATCTCTAAATACTGTTTCAAAGGTATTATCCCTTGGTAATATTTCATATTTTAGGGTATGAATGAACTGTAAATTATTTAAAGCATGAGGTAGCCAAACCACTTCCTTTTCATCACCCTGTAAAAAGTTCAGGAGTATATATTCTGTCTTTCGAGAATTTTGTACTGGTCCAAACAGATATCTAAGGTCTTTTATCACAGTAGGGGTTTGTAAGTAGATGATCTTTAAGGTCCCTGCCAACCCAAATCTTTCTTATGAATGTTTGTTCAAAAGAACTTTAAAAAAATAAAAATCACATTCTACATTAAAAAAACCTACATTGTTGGTTACAATTTCTTCAACTTAATTTGGAATAGCTTTAGGTCTATGAATGTATCATGTTTAAAATTATAGTTTACAAATCACAACAGAAAAAAATACAGACATTCCTCTCCAAGTACTGCAGTGAAATTGTGTTCAGTTGCTCTCAAATTCAGTCTCCAGACGTATAGGAAGCTAAAGTAAAATCATGTTTGCACTTTGCTATTTCAACATACTCAAGTCTGTAGATATGGCAAAAATTTCCACAATGTTGTCTGGAAAACCAGACTTGAAGTATTCAAAAGTGCATACTAAGAAGTAAATGCAGTATAACACCTTCCTGAACAGATTCAAAATATTCTGTGGGTAGAAAACAAAAATTTTTGGTTTGGAGCAAGGAAAAAAAATATTCTAATTTTCATTTCTTTAACGAAATATTTCTAAGTGTCTAAAAGTTGTGTCCTGAAGGTTCTGAGTTTTGCAGAAATTGCTAAAGAAGTTTACTGTTCTATTGCAAGCTCTGTACTTCGGGCATCAAAAGTTTACATGTCAGTAGAAGAATTTTCATTTTGCCATGCAGAAAATGTTAAATGAATAAGACTGGCAACCACTCTCTTTAGCAGTAGAGATTCCAAAATAATACACTTCTCATTTTTCATTAAAATCAGATTCTATCACCTGGCACAGAAAGTAAATTGTTCCATAGTTTAATCAAATTGGAATAAATATTGAACGGCTAACTTCATTTCATATTTGTGTATGCTCTGCTTTTCATCTTCAATTCTTTTGCTAGTGTTACTGATTTTTATGGAAGACTGAAAAAAAGGCATATTTGTCAGAAAAATCAATGCCAGTTTTCTCATAAAACAAATTCCTGTTGAGGAATACCACTAAGTATGTTTTGCTACTTTCTCCTGAAGTGGAATGTCTAGAAAAAAGGACAGTTCTACATCTTATTCTCTACTTTAATATACTGAAGCATACATGACTTAGTAAGAGTTATAAAGCAAGACTTTTGGTATATTGACTGCAATCAGCTCGCTTATCACAATGTGATAAATAGTGAAATGGAAGGTATTGAGCACTCCATGGGTGTGGATGAAGAGCAAGTTGAGAGCTTGTGGGTAAGGATTAAGGGGCAAGCTGATATAAGAGACACTGTTGGGGGTGTTCGTTACACACCGCCTAATCAGGATAGGTAGTTGATGAGGCCTTCTACATACAGCTGAAAGTAGCCTCACAATCACAGGCCTTGTTTCTCATGGGGGACTTCAATCACTCTGAGATCTGCTGGCTAGCCCAAACAGCCAGGCACATACAGTCCAGGTTCTTCCCGTGTATTGACAATAACTTCTTGACTCAGGTGGTTGAGGAGCCAACAAGGACCTAGTACTGACAAACAAAGAGGGACTGCTGGAGGACATAAAGGTTGGCGGCAGCCTTGGCTGTAGTGGTCATGAGAAGATAGAGTTCAGATCATGAGCATGAGGCACAAAACAAGTAGGATTGCAACCTTGTACGAAAGAGAGCTAACTCTGACCTCTTCAGCAACTGCATGGAGAAATCCCACGGGCTAGTGCTCGGAAAGGCAGTGGGGCTCAAAAAATCTTCCTTCAAGCTCAGGATTGGTGAATCCCTAAGAGCAAGAAATCAGGCAGGGGAAGCAGGAGACCTGCATGGTTTTGCAGGAAGCTTCTGAAAAAGCTCAAGTGGAAGGATGAAGTTTACAGTACATGAAAGGAGGACTAACCACTTGGGAAGATTAAAAAAATGCTTTCAGAGTATGCACGGATGAAATGAGGAAAGATAAGGCCTCCTTGGAACTAAACCTGGCAAAGGCTGTCAAAGTCAACAGGAAGAGTTTTTTCAAGTAGATTGGAGGGCAAAGGAAAACTAGAGATAATGTGGGGCTGCAGTTCAATGAGGCAGGTGCCCTGGTGACAGAAGATGCAGAGAAGGTAATGTTACCGAATGCTTTCTTTGGTTCAGTCTTTACTGCTCAGACCAGCCCTCAGGAGTCCCAGACTTTGGAGGTAACAGAGAAAGTCTGGGGAAGGCACACTTTCCCTTGGCTGAGGAGGATCAAGTCAGAGATCAGTTAAGTAAACTAGGGCCATGGGTCCTGATGGGGTGCACCCATGTGGGACTTGGGGCTTTTTAGTCTGGAGAAGACTGAGGGGAAATCTCATCAATGCTTATAGGGTGGGTGTTAGGAGGACACGCCTTATTTCAAACTTTCGTCTAGATCTTCTCTCAATAAAATCAAGGAGTTTGTCATAACAGCAAAAGAACATTGTTTTCTGCTTCTCATAGGCCTTCCTAATTTGAATATTGTTTTTCTCAGTGTATATATTGCACAGTGTCATAGACAGAATTTCTCACTCTGATACATCTCTAGATTTTAACTTTCAAAGAAAACTATCCTCCCTGAGCTTATCTTGCAGGACAACATTCCTTCTTATCTTTCAAAAGTCTCTTGGAAACCCATCTAAATTCTTATGAGACTCATAGCAGGACTGACAAGCAGGAACAAAGTAGAGGCAATTTTTTCTTCAAGACAGTTACAAAAACAAAAAGGAAAGGAGAAAGGATACAACTATGCCCTCTCAAACAGAATAATGCTGTTGTCAGGGGCTTTTTTTCCCTGTACTGTCAAATTCAGTTAGCTGTCTGTGGAAGTAGTAGTAAAGTCAGTAATTTTATCTTAGAAACAACTTGTCATCAATTTCCATGAGACTGGAGAAAAACACATATGGATTATAAAACAAACAATTGAAACTCCACTAGTAAAAGTTTACTAAGTAATTCTTTTGATTGCTTTTGTTCCATTGATGTTAATATCTGGTTCTTAAATATTGCTTGATCTTTACTGAGGTTTGAAGAATGGACTTGTATAAAAAAAGCTTGTCATCATGAGTCTCAGTTTTTTCATCACTGCTGTACTCTTTTCCCAGTTGTTGATTTCAGACTTGCTTACCTTCAGCATTTTTATTGTCTACTTTGAATTGGCAGTACAAACTTACTGCTTAATCTAAAACATGTTCTGTGTCTCTTTGGCACGAAAGCAGGAGAGCACTTAATGAAATTTATGCTAACAAGGCTTAGATTCAGGTGCAAAATGCTTAACACATGTATCTGAGGTGGATTCCATTATTAAAGTAATTCCTTCACTCTCATTTTTTATTTTTTTTTTTACACAATCTAAGAGTTAGAGACACACTTAGACTATATAAGGTCAATATTAATGTAGTAAACAGACAGTAGTAATTTAGACTACTAGCCGCTTAACTATAATAGAACTGCTTGTTCCTAGTTGGTTACACATTTCACTGGATAAAACACATTAATTTATTATTCTCTCATGGGACACTTGAATTAGGTAGAGAGTGTGAAAAATTTTTTAAACTCCCAGTGACAATATTAAAAAATCCAACATTGCTACATACTAAACAGTGGACATTTAGGGCAGTAAGATATAAAACATGTAACATATACAAAATATAAGCACTCAACGACTGGAAATTGAAATCAACTTCACCATGTTTCATTTACTGTGGCAGGTAGGAAACAAAGAATCAAGTTTTTCAGTGTTTGTTGTTTATTACACTTCTTGCATAAACCAATGGTTAACTTTGCCTACTGTTGCAAAGAAAAATCCCTCACTATAAGTCTTATGAATTGATAGCACCTACAGTCTTCTACATAGGCCTCAACTGACAACTATGTCTCAAGCAAAACAGTCCCAGACTGGACTCAGCAGCAGACAGAAGTGCCTTAGCCCAGAGTCCTGATGACAAAAAAAGAAAAAAAAAGGAAAAAAAGACAAAAAGGAAAAAAAGAAAAAAGAAAAAAAAGAGAAAAGAAAAAAAAGAAAAAAGAGAAGACAAAAAAGAGAAAAGAGAAAAGAGAAAAGAGAAAAGAGAAAAGAGAAAAGAGAAAAGAGAAAAGAGAAAAGAGAAAAGAGAAAAGAGAAAAGAGAAAAGAGAAAAGAGAAAAGAGAAAAGAGAAAAGAGAAAAGAGAAAAGAAAAAAAAAAGAAAAGGAGCTGTG
This sequence comes from Apaloderma vittatum, assembly GCF_000703405.1. Taxonomy (NCBI): domain Eukaryota; kingdom Metazoa; phylum Chordata; class Aves; order Trogoniformes; family Trogonidae; genus Apaloderma; species Apaloderma vittatum. Next base: position 41,827 of record NW_009736876.1, on the reverse strand, counting down.
CTGCTCCCACCCAGAGAGGAAAGGCAGGACAACTTGTCTCAGTTAATGGTGTTCCCCTGAAGTATGAAAATACAAAATAAGCACAGGGGTAGATGACAAACAGCCAATAGCCATCCCTTTAGCACAGCAAGCACTAAAGACCACAGGGCTCTTCTTAGGTGCCCTTAAAGAGCACCATGGGAAGGAATATCATGATTGGTCCATGTCAGTCACGTGACCCATCCTCTCCTCCCCATAGGCACACCTGCACACCTGCCCCTCCCTCGCTGCTGTCATTGTTACTAACACCAGGAGTCTGAGGGAACTTTTGTCCTGGTGCTCTCAAAGCAGGACACCTAAAAAGTTTTAGCCACGCACAAAGACACATGCCCATATGAATGTACATCTTCTTTCAGAACATTTGATGGTCGTGCTCAGTTCTCAGTCATGGGACTGTCAAAAGTCCCCTCAGGCAGCTCTGGATATTCTTTTCACACAAACTGGCTAGATTCACACTACTCTTATCTGCTGTTTTTAGCGAGGCCCGTTTTCCAGTCATCAAATGAAGATCAAGACTGAAAAAAGTTAGATTTTTCTACCTACTGGTAATGAAATGGCTCTGTAGGATTTAAATACTATTTCTATATTTCAAAACGTCTTATAAAATGCTATTTCCTAGTCCTATCACTGCAGCCAGAGAGGTGCTTTGTACTGATGGTGCAGCCAAACAGGTTAAGAGGAGTGAGGAGTGGTTTCAGATTTAGGCAGCAGATTTTCTGTTAGTCTAGACATTCTGCTATGACTCCTTTCTCTGCTGTATAATGCAGAGGCAAATGTAGAAACAAGGCAAGCACAAGGAGGAATATGAGGAGACCAGGGTATTTATGTTTATATTTACCTGCATTAATACAAAAGACTTCAGTAAATCTAAAAATTATATTTTAAATCAAAAGAACAAATAAATGGTATTCAATAACTGATTTCCCTTTCATGCAAAGTTTTCATATATCATAATACTGTGACAGTATTGTATAAAGTGATACGATACAAACACATTATACTTAAGTTACTTCATCAGTAGAATAGACTTTAAGAATAAATTCTCTCTGTGTATACATTTCTAATAAAATTTTCTAACAGTTTCTCTTTCTGGTTGTCACTGCTTTAAAGCAGAGAGATTTAAAAGAGCAAGTTTTCTAATAAGATTTTTTTTCCAGAACAAATTCTAGTTACCTTGGTTTATTATATGAAAGAATCTTTCCAGAATTAAAGGAAAAATAAATTAAAATAATTAAAATAATTAAAGGAAAAAAGTTACACTCACAGTGAGATTGAGTGGTAAAAATAAAATACAACTATGCTGTGTCATTTAAATTGTATCATACACCCGCAAAGGTGAAACTAAAGTTTCACCCACATTTTTCAAAAACACAGGCCTCTGTTTCATAAGTTTAAAGAAAATACATTAACTTTAACTGGAGTCACATGTTCCTTCTCTTTTGGAAATCAAAACATTGGAAATATTGCAGATTGTCTTCCTGCTAAAACCAATAATGACGAAAATACACATCTCCCCTCAGATATTTTCCTTTCTATTTCCCAAAAAAGTTTCTTGTATTAGCACTTCCAAGCATACAACTACCCAAGAAATGGCAATGAGAATGGTACAAAACATGAACTTTACTTTGATTAATTTCAAATACTTTTAATTCAGAGTAGCCTCTGAATGACTTCAAACAGAGATTTAAGTACAGAACAAATCTAAAGACCTATTAATAAGCAGTTTTCAAGCACTGAGTAGGCAAAGAACATTGGACAAAGGTCAGCATTTCACAGTAGGCTATATTTTTGGCCTGTAATTCAAAAATAATTTCATAAATTGTCTTCAAACTTTCACCCTCCTCTTTGCCTACTTATAAATTTTCAAGAAAAAGAAAATCAGACTAAAAGTATTTGGAGGTAGTAGGCATATAATAAGGCTGGCTGAATGTAACCAATTCAATATTTAGGCTGAAGAAAATGTCTTTTTACAGTAGCTAAGAAATAATACATTACTGGGTAATAATTCAGGCTTATGCTTGTAGATGATGAAGCGATTTGTTGCATTTTTTCACCACAGTCTTCTTTAGCAATTCTTAACTGACATGCAGCTGGTGAACACTGTTAATAATTCCCACTTTAATGCAAGATTTTATGAGTAGAGAAACATGTTCCACTCAATCTAGTAGTATAAAAAACTTCATGATATTTAAATCCATACTTTTTTCTAAGGGAAGTGGTCTCATTGAGTAGTGCAGAGCTAAGTATATGAACAAATATACTTTGAAAAAAGTATTTTAACTTTACTTCATTTTCTAAGGAGTTCTAGGCTCATGGCTTGTCATTGTCTTATTAGTATGCTGACAGAGGAATACATGAGGATTGGTATAGTGAACACAAGCTGGAACTGGCATACGAAAAAGCTGTCTGTAAATAACCCTCACACAAAACGTTTTGTGAAGGAATCAGAAATCCAGAAAAAAAACAAACCCACAGTAAAACCAATGATCTAGAGGAGCTAGATCCTTGAGATTCTGTTTCTCACATTCTGAACTTGTCAGTCAGACTTGTGGGTCATTCAGACTTGGAAAAGTCTGTTCCCATTATTATTCTAATACTTCTTTGTAAAATATAAACATCCAACTCTTTAGGAATTGACAATATGTTTAAGATAGAAATATTTTCTTAATAAAGCAATTCCTGATTATGAGTTTCAAGGCCCTTTCCTATGAACACGAGACAGTCAGAGAGGCAAAAAATATTAAGATGAGAGAACATGCAAAATTTTTAATAGGGTAGATCTTTATCGTCACTTTTCAGAAAAATGTTTCATTACCAGAAATGCCAGAGACATGGAAGATGGTAGACATAACACCTTCTTAAAAAAAAACCAACCCCAAACAGTTCCAAGATATTAGTCAGGAAACTGTGCCCCAGTCAGCCCAGTTAAACTCCTAGAGAGTACAATAAAGAATGAGAAAGAGCTGATGGTGTTTTGTAAGAGGAAATTGCATCTCATGCCTATATTTGTTCTCACTGAAGGAAATAGGAATAGACAGACAGGAATGATGTTTGCTATAGAATGATGAATTGCCAAAAGAATATCAATAAGGCTTTTCAAAGTCTCTTAGGTAGTATGGGATAAGAGAAAGGCCATTTTATAGATTACTGAGTCATTTAGCCTAGAACAAGAGATTAGCTTTGCCATTTAGAAAAATCACCTGTGGAGACAGAGGGGAAACTCATGTTTGATATGCTGAAAGATGATTTAAAAAAAACCCTGAAGTTACATTTTGATTTTTGAAACTTCAACAACAGAAAGAATCCAAAATGTAATAATTTTTACCTTAGAGACTTATTGCCTTTCTATCTCAGCTTATTTTCCTATTTTTTCACACAAAGATAAACATTTTCCTGATTGTAACGGTTAATACCAGCTCCTACCAATAACATACATTTTAGCTTTTTTATTTAAATCTGTCCCTCTCTCTTCCTTGTTTAACTTATATTTGTAGTCTTAAAACAAGCAGAGTGAGAAGAGGCATTTCTCAACCCAGTTGTTCCCAAGTTTGTTACCTGACAGGCCTGCTTTAGATAAAGCTTCTCGTAAACCGTCTCCCTTGGCACTCACGTCTGTAAAGCACAAAGTGCTAAAATGATATGTAATGCAAAGTTACAGGCCAAAAATTTTAGTAACAATTCTGAAACATTTATGCACTCTTAGTAGAAAAACAAATTTGTATTATGCCAATTAAAGTTATGTCAAATAAAGTTTATCAGCAAACTATATGACAACATGTATCTACCCAGAAAGGACTTTAGACTTCAAAATCAGCATTGCATATCGAAGACAAGTAAAGAGATAATCATGACATACTATTAAAAACAAATGATCAAGACTAAGATTTCAAAATGACTGAGACTTGGAGGGAACTCTTGTGATCATCTAGTCCGATGCCTGTTTGAAGAAGGTCACCTGGAGCAGGCTGCTCAGGACTGTGTCCAGTTTGGTTTTTAATATTCCCACAAACCTCCTTCTGTAACCTGTTGCAGTGTTCGACCAACCTCATAGTAAAATACCTGGTTTTTTGTGCAGAGATGGAAATTACTAGGCTTTCATTTGTGCCAAACTCATGGCTTCCAATAAATATGTTTTAATAGCAAAAGCAAAAGCTGTTGCACAAGCAAATCAAAACAGATAATTCATCCACCACTTCCCATGGGCAGGCAGGTGTTCAGCCATCTCCAGGAAAGCAGGGTTGCATCACACGTGATGGTGACTTGGGAAGACAAATGCTATCACTCTCAATGCCACCTGCTGTCTTCTTTCCCCTGTCATTCGGTCTTGGATATCCCTTTGGTCAATTGTAGTCGCATGTCCCAGCTGTGTCCCCTCTCAACTTCTTGTGTACCCTCAGCCTCCTCGCTGGTGCGATGGAGTGAGGTACAGAAAAGGCCTTGACTTTGTGTAATCGCTGCTCAGCACTAATTAAAGCATCTCAGTGTTATCAAGAGTGTTTTCAGCATAAATCCAAACCAGCTCCACACTAGCTACTGCGAAGAAAATTAACACTATTGCAGCCAAAAGCAGCACAACACATCACTGCCCTCTGTGTACAGCCTCTTTTTGGAAGTCCGCTCGATCTATAAAATTACTGCACTGTTTCAGTTTAAAGATAACCCTCCATTAAAAATGGAGAGAGGTAGTATTTACGTAGTATGAAATACTGCAGTGCTGCTTTACAAGTAGCTGTGCAGGCAGTGCACCGAGGGAGGCAAATCTCCATGCCGGGTAAGGAATATGTTTTCAGATGCTGACAACAGCTTCATCACTGAAGCAAATTGTGCCCAGGAATAGCGCTCTAAGAAATTATTCTTATGCACGAGATTCTGCCTGGATACATGACTTATCTATGCATGTCCCAGCTCTAACATCACAAATAATATTATCTTCAGCTGCCTGCATACACAGGCCATACTATGCCATTTGCCTATATTTCTATTTTCAAATCTAGTAACTATTTCCTTAACAGTGCCTATGACTAGTCTTCACTAGTTGATTGGTCTCCACTCTTCTCTGGTAGTAATGACCTTTTGAGATTACGTCTACTTTTCAGGAAAGTTAAATGGGCCTACTGGCTTAGTCTTGAGGATTGCTCAGATTCAGGAGACTCAAATGTCAGTGAGGCACTCTGCCACTAAGCTGATAGCCACAAGAACTGGTTTGACTGGACAAATCTCTCTTGAGCAAGCAAGGAGTTTGTGAGAGGACAAGAGGCATCCTAACCTCACCACTTAAGCTAGTTGGAAAGGTTATATATAACTTTCTTATATACATGCCTATATATATTTATACACATACCTATTCTTATAGCAGAGGGTATAAGAATACTGAAAAGGTTCAGGAGGATCCAGTTTTCTGTAGAAATGCATCTCAGTGGATAGCAGAGAGGCCCAAGCTAGCATTTTTCAAGACCAGTGAAGCAGTCAGGATTCAGTTACAGCTGTCCAGGCTGCAGTAGTGTCTGCTGTTTTACAGTTACTCACCCAAGAGATTTCTTACTTGCTGATGTGGGAGAGTGTTGTGCGTGCAGTGACTTCACTGGCAACAGAGAAGCAGCAATGTGTTTATTGATATAAGACAATGAATTAACAAAGTTCAGTGCTAAATGTGACAGTGCCTTAACAAGGCTCAATGTCAAGGTACACTTGATTATTTTCTGCATAGAGGAGAGGGTCAGACACAACTGCCATTGGGTCATGAGGTTCAGAAAGGATCCCTTTGCATTCTAAACTCCTTCTCAAAGCGGGGCCTAGGAGTGGCTGGATCCAGTCCTAGTCCCAGACTTGATCAATGGTTTATGTCTAAAGGATTATGTATGCACAGTCAACCCTTTATAGCACTTATCTAAGATGTCAACGTTTCAGCATGCTTATTCCCAATTCACTTATGGAGTATCTGATGCCATAAGGATTCTCTCAACCTTGGAAGTAACCTTGAGAGGCATCCCTGCTCAAGGGGAGATCCTGGCGTGCAGCCCACTGCCATGCAGGAGAGCTCAACAGGCCCTGGGGCTATCCAATATTTATGGAGTAAGATAATTGGCTTAGCGTCCTATTTATATACCAGCTATAGACATTATTTTCTTCCAAATTTGGCTTGAGTTGGACATTGACCAGCATCGTCGTTAGGTGGGGGCACTGCTCAGATTAGCCCATGGCTATTGTGCTATTATCCACCTGCCCTGAATCCACAGGACAGACACATCCATTACCGCTGCCACCGATACTTATCACTTGAGCAGGGTTACAGGAAATACAGGTCAGGCTGGGGGTGAAGAGGGGGAGAACATGCCGCCACAGGGAGAAAATACAAAAATACATTTTTCATCAGCTCTTGAATGAATCCTGGTTTGAAAAGAAATGGGATCAGGCTTTAAAGAAACAAATAATAACCCCAACCCTCTCCCACATAAACAAATAAATGAAACAACCTCAAGATATATACCTTTTTTAATGTAGTTCTTTCACATATAGTGGGATTTTATGTCAGTTAAAGACTCTAAGGCAAGTAACAAGTTCTCCACTATAGAAATAGAGTAGGAACGATTGAATTTGTTAAAAGGAGATCTGTCAAACTTCACTTTTTCTGTTTTATATTTTGTGGTATTTAATCTTTCAAACAGTTTATGATACAGAAATTTATAACCATTCTGTCTCAGTTGTGTGTAATATGACCAGGCCACGATAAAATAAAAAGATTTTAATATGTCGGTATATTAAATACATATTAATACATTGTGGAAATTAAGAGGCTTAACTAAACTTGAAAAAACCTTGAAAGGCTCAAATTAAAATTGACTTTCAAATTTTTTCTCTCCCTTTACAGTAAATTTCAAACCCAGACATGGTTCAGACTATTAACGTAGCTCATGGACACCTATATTTCTCTTAAATTCCTTGCTTCTGACTGAATTCATACACTGTCACATTCAGTTCCTTCTTCATAACTAAAATATTTGTCAACATTTTGATAGCCCTTAGCTGCCTCTATGAAGTATGGGTCACAGTGTTACTGTGACTCAATGTATCTATGTTTAAGTTTAGATGTGTCAGGTTGGGCATCTAACCATGACTGAAAGATCTTATTCTAGATTTTTTCAGTTTGTTACATATTTCCAAAATACCAGTCTCTATCATGCATTCCTTCTGAAATAGAATTATATACAAATATAAGGCTAATGCTGAATGAAATAAAAGGCAAAGTCATCCACTTCCTCGGCATTTAGTAACAAGAATGTACAGTCTTCTAATTTTTGGAAATGTTTTTAAATCAACACATCAGAGTGATGAGAGTTCCATATTAGGTTGTTTAATTACACTTGCTACCACTTCTATTTAGAATCATATTTCCTATGATCAGGAAAGAAAGAGAAGGTAAAATATATCTTCACATATTCTGTAATCTATTTGAATCAAAATATCACCTGGCAATTTTCACAAATTTCAATCCTTTCTGTATCCTCCTCAGGACAGTAAAACCAAATAAAGAACACAACCAATCAAAATGAACAATTACAGTCTAAGAATGTTTTCAGATACATTCATCACAGCTTCATGGAGGCCAAATTTAATTCTGTAATAAGTGAGATCTCCAGGATAGATGGTAAGATCTTTATCAACTGGTACCTCAGATCACTTACGACAGTGCATTTTTGTATAAATGCATCCTAGATTATTTGATTGTTTTGAGCCAATATATTATAACTAGGACAACCTCCACTATCTAAGGCCACAATCATTGACCTGACGGCTGTATCACATATATACTTGGTCATTTTGAACTGGGAGTCACAGAAGAATTCTCATGAGGTACAAACTGGCATGCATTCAATTATCTTCTGCAAGATATAAATTCTAAACATGTAAGAAATTTTCATATAAACTCCTCTAAGCATTGTCTTTTATGTCACAACCTACAGTATATTAGAAGCTACTGGTAGCTAGAAAGCTTCCGGTAGCTAGAAGTATTAGTCAAAAATGTTCTATTCCTGTTTAGCTGTAAGAAAGTGGTATATTTTATTATATACATTTATACATACATCTCTATAACACATTTATTTGGGAAAAAAAAAGTCATCTCATTGAATCTTTTGATCCTGCTTATAACTCACACTTCTGCACTGTGAGATTAATGCTAGTCGCTTCTATTTAATAATTCCCACAGGCTTAAAACAAACTCTCATCTTCTTTGTAAAGTCATTCGTGCCTTGTGGCAGGATACTTCTTTTTCTTTAAATAGCACTGTACACAATATTTTGCAGAGGATGTTGGGTTTCTTTAAATAAATGTTTGACTTGAATAGTGAGACAAGTTACTTTTAATTTTTATAGGGATTTACCATTTGCTTTTGTTGTTCATTACTCATAATTTTATTCTCTAACCAAATTTGCTTTCTTACTCTGACAGAATTAAGTATTCATAACCAAGAAAGAAGAAAAAAATCAAGTTAGGTAATTTTCAGATATCAAACCAAAATAATTATTTTCTTGGGCAAAACTTTCCTTTAATAAAAATAGAAGAACAGAGAGTATAAGAAGGGCAAGCTTGGTCATTAACATAGTAGTATGTTGAACTAATTTTAGTACATTTATCATAATCTTTTTAGCTGCAGGTTAGTATATGTTCTAGTAATAAGCATTTGGGCTAAAAAAGTTTCACTGAAATAATTCATGATCTGATAGTCCTCTGTAGGGAGGACTATCAAATACACTGGAAAAATATTTAAGAATTCACATTAATTTAGTCTGAATTCTATCAGAACACCTCTATCCAATAGACATTTCTTTTTAAGCTCAGTGACATCATATGTTCCATTCCACATGTTCCATATGTTCCATTCCAGATAGTAGATTTGATACTCCTACTAATACAGTGTGTTTTGAGAAGGAAAAAAAGAGAAAGTTTATATTGAATTAATCTATTGTTTTATGTACATAAAGCAAATGTAAAATTCTTGACCTGTTCAGCTGGGTCTATGAAGTGGGAACAAGGACATCCTTTCACCTCGAGCTGTGCACAGGAGCTATAGGAGAGGTCTGGGACCAGGTGCATTAAACCTTTTCAGAAGACTTAATCCAAACCACAGTACAATAACTTACGTTCTTTTCTGGATGTTAATTGGCTTCTCAATGTTTGATTAATTTTGCCACTCTTTAGAAACAGGATTTTGAAGATTTAGGCTGCATCAAACTCAGAAGTTTCAGTTGTTACATGCTAGTAATAAAGCAGTCTACAGTGTAAATGTACATAGTCAGCATTAATAGATTGTCCAAGTACTGAAACAGGATAGAATCATATATTCCTTTCTGCTCCTGGTGCAGCTGTCTTTGCTTGCCTTGAAAAAAAAAGCCTCTTGCATCAGAGTATATATAAAACAGGATGTTGAAGTAACAGCTCTTGCCTATCATTACAGTCATATAGAAAATTTCTCTACTTATGTATTTTCATACACACAAGTATGTGGTCTTTGTGAACTAGAGAGCTTTTGAAGAGAAAACTAGTTCTTACTAAATCCTACAACAGAGCTTACAGTGGCTGTAAATAAAGCTTCTTTTGCAGGATGAATGAAATAAAGTCAAAACCAGTACATGCCACTTAATTTTGTGTAATTAATGTCTCACAGTGCTCTACTATCCAATTACCTATATCTCAGACAAAGATCTAAATAACAGAAAGTGTACTTAAAATGTTTCAGTTAGAGTCTTGATAACAATGGTAATTAATAGGGTATTGGAAATGTAGTGCTTGCTAGATCACAGACTTTTTCTGATTTGGGTCAGAAGTTGCCATCTTGAACTTAATAGAAAGAATGCTGTAAAAATGAAGCAGTTCAGCATCTTTCACATCTACTTCTGTGTACGCAAAGTGATGTAATATGATTTTCATGCCTTTGAGTGAAAATCAGTGTTAGACCTCTTCATAAAGCCTTTTCCTCAGACTTACTTGAAAGGAAATTATATTTGTAATTCATAGGTGCTGTTATATCCTGAATAGACCAAACTACATCTGATTTACTTCTTATTTCAACCACTCTCTACATGCTATATCATACCTACCTAGGAGGTTTTCTTAGCTACTGGGCACATCTCGCATTGTGAACTTGATTTTCTTGAAGTGTTTGGATCATTTCTATTTAGTCATTAGTCTTCTACACTTTCTTCTTCTCTTTCATGTACCTTGTAAACACCTCTGGCTGCCTCACTTAAGGTGAATAACAAGGTGAATAACAGTGATGTCCCTCCCCCATTCCAAATCTTGTCTCCAAACTCGATCTTTTCCTGATAGTATTTCTAATCTCCTCTTACAAGTTTTTCAGTTTATTCCAACTTGTCTTAGAGCTCCCCTTGCTGTTGGATACTGTTATGAGGCAGTGAAGCTTAAACAAAAATTAAGTGTATGATACAGGCAGCATTAAAGTAACTGTTTACAGTGTTTTGATATTATGGTGTTACATAAGCCAGAATGACACAGCCAACTGGGCAAAGGTTTTAACATTCAGTAATAACTACTAAATGATGCAAAGTTGGTTTATGAAATCTGCAAATCTTTGAGGAAAACAATGGTTTTACAATACAGGAGTTCTTCAGATATAAATATCGATGCAGCCATTTATACCAACAGATGATGCTTACGCAAAATATTACTTTTGTTTTCAAAATAATTATTCTTCCTACTACTAGAACTATTATTATTACCAATATAGAATAAACCTACTGGGGAAAAAAAAGTACTTTAATTGATAAATTATAAAAATTATCATTAAAGTAGAAATATATTTGCAGATATAATAAATCAGGAATCAAGTCTAGAATATACTTTTATTCAACTCCTAGAGACTGAAACACCAGTTTTCATATAAAAAACTACAATTTCTCAGTCATTCAAGCATCAATCAATGGGTTACTAAAATGTAAGATTTTAAGCTTTTATCATACAACTTTTTAGAACTGAAAAACAATTTTACTACACAAAGGTTATTCTTTAGCTTTATAAGCGTACTATAAAAGGTTATTCTTAAATCTTTTCTTATTTAAACAATAATATAAAATAATTTATTATTGCTGTTGGTATATTGTAAACACTAAATCAAGAGCTCAGCTTAAAAGACACAGGATTTCACACACATTAAGAAGAATTAGTCATATATGGAATCATTAAAATTCATAATTCATTGATCTAGTAATTGTTTATGAAACTTATTATACCTTGTTTCTTTAACTATCAAAGGAGGTTTTGGTTTTACTAATCACTGCTACAACCCTAATGACTGCAGTAGATATGGGAGGAATTTTAAATTTGTTCTTCCTTATAAAGAAGAGCTTACATTCACATTCAGAGTATGAAATACTGAGATTGATTTTTTTAATGGACATGCAGGAAGGTCATCATGATTTGGTGGAGAGTATTGCAGTAAAAAAAAAAATACACTTGATTGTGTATCTCTGAATAGGGAACCTTTCAAAAGTATGGCTTTTCACACAAACCAGACAACTAAAACTTATCTGTCAAGAGATGGGGAGTGAGTGGAACACAATCCTCAAAACACTGGTAATGCTGATCACAAAGCACATGAAAATCAGCCTTATCTGTGGTACACAGAGACTTCATAGTACACAGAACACAGTACACAGTATATGGAATATTCCATATAGAAGTAAATTGGTCTGCTTATAATTATAGTTAAGGGACGGACCTTACTGGATACTTTAAGCAGTGACTTCAATCTGCTTGAGATATTCTCCTTCTGCACTACTGAGACTTAATAAAAAGAAACACAAAAGATGATCTGCTCTTTCTATCTCTACAAAATGCAATCCAAACCCAAAAGGAACCAACCAACCAAAATACAGGGTGATAGCACTTGTCATATTTCATTCAGATGCTACGGATATAAAGGTATTTTAATTTGCCTGATCTGCACTTGCATTGAAAAGATGTTTTGTTCTTTGTTGCTGTCTGGCAGAAGAGTAGAGAAGCAGAAGTAGAAAGGCCCTGCGGTATGAAATGACCTGACCTTTCTGGTGAGATGATAAAAAAGTCTTCATTAAAGGCTGAGATATAAAGCAATCTCCCTAGGACCACCAAGAATTTTAAAATTAGTTGTTCCCTATTATTCAGATATATCTCAAATTTTAACTAAACTGTCAGTCAAAAAAAATCCCATTTAAATGCATCACAGCAAAATAGTAAGTAGTCTTATTGCCAGGTAAAGCCATAAAAAAATATTTAGGCCCTATTATTCAAATCATTATTTATGTCTCTGAGCTTACTTAGTTTATTTGCCCTGGTTCCACAGTGCATTCTTTTCAAGATCCCTCAGAGAGCTAGATAACCATGACTAATATAATCAAGTGACAAATAAAAGCATTGGCACTATTTTTTATAATGTTACTTACTATGAATTATAAAAGGCAAAAGACAAGAAGCAATATAAGCATGCTGAGGGCCATTCTAACAGCAGGAAGACACGATGAGTTCCTTCAATAAGCCCTTGGTAGAAAACTAAAAAATGCTGAAATAGTGAGTTGAATGCCTAGTTCCTGCTTCAGGATTGCCTTCTCTGCTCAGAATTCCTCGCTGTACTGAAACAAGAAAAGGACAAAAAGGGAAGAGCAATAGGTTCGCTAGCCAGACAGTCAATTTTCTTCCCTTACAAACAGGAAGTGGTGGAATAGGAGACAAAGCAATTTAATGGACGGCTAATGCATTTTCTTACTGTTTAAAAAGACAGATTAGGAAGTACTAACCAACAGTATGACTATATGACATTTCCCACTCATGCTTTCTTGAAACCAAGTTCATCTTTTTCGCTTACTTTGTCTTCTATTAGCTATTTCAACATACACCCTCTTATTACTCTATAAACTCTCTAAAAACTTATAAAACAGCTATCAATGCCCATAGCTAAAAAGATTTAGTTTATGTAGTCTTGTAAAGAAATATATTATTTTTAACATTGCTACTTGACTAATTCTTTTATCTGCTGGCACTGCATTACTTTCTGTATCTAAATTCATCTGTCCAATTACTTGTTTCCACTAGCATAAGCTATTTTGTAGATAGTGTGTAGGATAGATCCATTCCTTGTGTTGTGGCTGAAAGCTGTCAGAATCCTTCATTGCTCTGCGTGTGCTGACTGAAAATACAGAGAATCCTGTCAGGAGGAAAATTCTGGTTTGGGCTTTAGAAATGAGATGAGAGTGATGAAGTGTACAGGAAATCCAGCATTATCTGTGCCTCCACTCTTAGTTTTCTTTGTTTTAGTAAAAAAGAAATTGCACCAATGGTACCACAGTAAAGGAAATTTTTAGTAGCCACTTCCTTGAATCAAATATAGTGTAAAACGAGCACAGACTCAAAACAGAGCTTTCAGACATCTCAATTCTCAGAGGCATATTCTTCCAGAGCTACTCACTTGACTTCGTTGTCCTAATGAACCTGTACTTCATAAGGAATATGAAGGATATTAATATGCTCAAAATATTTAGGAAACCTAATTTACAGTAAAAATATTCCCTCACATAAGAATTTGAGCTGGCACAGCCTCTTAACTGAGAACTCCATTGAGACTTTTTTCCTCTGCAAGTTGGATTAATTTGATAAAGAACATATATCTGTTGTAGTCTAAAATGACCTTGTTGTCTATATAAAATTGAACACCACTCCAATATAAAAAAAGGTTTTGTTTGTTTGAGAGACAAATTCTCAATGTTCATGTAAAAAAACAAATTAAAAATAATTTAAATTATCAGAAACACAGTGTAAACATGGTTCATGTATTGCCAAATGCACACTCTTGAGAATAAATTAAACCTCTTTGACCTGAAAGCCTTAATTCATTAATAATTGGAAAGGGAAAATAGAAAGAAACACCTTTTTGTGCTGTAAACTCTTCATGCCAATTTATGTTATTGAAGACACATGGGATCACAAAAGGAATTTTCCAAAATGCGTGGTGTTGTTAAAAAGACAGACAACAGCAGCACAATAAATTAACCCTCCAGCTAGATACAACTCTATTAATTGCAGACATTCTTACATTAAACTGTTTCCAACCCCCTGCTGATGAAAACTCCCAAAATAATTACACCCTTTGACAGTCTAAATTATGATCTTCCTGCTCTACAAAAGTGGTTGACACATTTGTACGAAGTATTTAAATGACTTGAAAAACAAAAAGAAAAAATGGTGCTGTTTCATACGCATCTGAAATGTTCCTGAAATTTAATCAATTATTTTTTTTCTTTTCTTTGGCAAATACCCTTTTGGTTTTACCTATATACTTATTTATATAAATGCCTACTTACTTACCCACCCGGAGAATGTGGTCACAGTTGCAGGTAGAGCTACTTTAAAATGTCAGATATAAATGCCTTGTAATTTCAGTTATGTTTCTTGTAATTTTTCTCAAACGTTTTGTTTGAAGCAGAAAATTCTCACATTTGCCCTTTGGTTAAAGAAGATATATTTAAAAGCTAAAAATTAATCTGTTTGTGCTTGGTAACTGCACTAATTAAAAATACAAAAATATTAAAAACATGCTTACGTCAATATATGGATGTGTCGAATAGACAAATGAACATCAGGAGAGTTACGTCTTTCCTCTGAATTTTGCACAGGGTGTTATTCAGTAATCTGGAATAGAATATTTTCATGTAACTCTGAGGAATATGGAGACATCAGGGGAAATTTAGCCTGTTAACCAAAAAAACTGTGACCAAAAAATAACTTCAAAGAATGTATTTTTTTTTAATTCACTGTCAACATCTTAGAAGTGATTAACAATCAAAGGTTGCTGACAATACGAAACTGGGAGGAGAGGCTGACACACCAGCAGGCTGTGCTGCCGTTCAGTGAGACCTAGACAGGCTGGAGGGCTGGGCAGGGAGAAATTTTTTTAAATTCAACAAGGGCAAGTGTAGAGTCTTGCATCTGGGAAAGAAGAATCCCCTGTGCCCAGTACAGCTTGGGGACTGATCTGTTGGAGAGCAGCGCAGGGGAAAGAGATCTGGAGGTCCTGGTAGATAGCAGGATGACCATGAGCCAGCAATGTGCCCTCGTGGCCAAGAAGGCCAATGGCATCCTGGGGTGGATTAGAAGGGGAGTAGCTAGTAGGTCGAGAGAGGTCCTCCTTCCCCTCTACTCTGCCCTGGTGAGGCCACATCTGGAATGTTGTGTCCAGTTCTGGGCCCCTCAGCTCAAGAGAGACAGGGAACTGCTTGAGAGAGTCCAGCGCAGAGCCACAAAGATGATGGAGTGGATCATCTCCCTGATGAGGAAAGGCTGAAGGAGCTGGGTCTCTTTAGCCTGGAGGAGACTGAGGAGTGACCCCATTAACATTTATAAATATGTAAAGGGTGAGTGTCAGGAGGATGGAGCCAGGCTCTTTTTAGTGATATCCAATGACAGGACAGGGGGAAACGGGTACAAGCTGGAGCATAGGAGGTTCCACAAAAACATCAGAAAAAGCTTTTTCTCTGTGAGGGTGACAGAGCACTGGCACAGGCTGCCCAGGGAGGTTGTGGAGTCTCCTTCTCTGGAGACTTTCAAAGCCTGCCTGGACACATTCTTGTGGTCTGTGTTAGGCGATCCTGCTTTGGCAGGCAGGTTGGACTACACAATCTTTTGAGGTCCCTTCCAACTCTCAGCATTCTGTGATTCTGTGAAATTTAGTAGAAAATGAGCAAATTGTTCCATTCTTTTGAATAAGAATATTTAAAATAGAAGCTAGACAGTGTATTTCTGATAATATTCAGAATACATCATTGAAAATACCCAGGTAGATCTTACATTACAAGTGTCTCTGGTGACAATACAGTGATAAAGCACCACCAATGACTCCATGGCTTTAAAATGATTTGATGTTTAAGAAATTCCTTCAAAGGGTAACAAACCCAGGGAAGCAATTTCATGTAGGAGAGGCCACAATTACTAAGTCATGCTTTCTGTGTGCTATGCCTAATGAGGTCATTAACAGTCTGGAAGTGTTTAACCAGTGAGTGAAAGCAGGTTTCTCCAGCGTTGTCTTTCAAGTCCCCTGGGCATCAGTCACATGTGCCAGACACTGAAGCTGATGAACCTTTTGCTCCTCTAACACCTGTGCAAAGTAAGAGCTTAAGATGCCACATGAAAAACAAGATTTCATCTGCCAAAGATGATCTAAGTTGAGATATTAATTATTCCTTTGGGAACTGGGTACAGGAAAATGCACTCTTCAAAAGCTAACTTGAATACATCAACATGATTTTTTTTTATTTTTTAGATCCAAAGCTAGCAAAATCTATTGAGCTTATACAAGCAACCATCAAGCTCTGGGAAAACCTGCTGCAATTCAAGATAGATTTTTAGGACTTAGCTGTATACTAAATTCCTAAAATGCAAAAAAATTGTTAAATTAGCAGTTGATTTCACTTGTAAAGAATGTACAGCACTGTGATTTCTCACTTGAAGACATTTACTTGTTTTAATTTTCATTAAAAATAATGATCTCATATACCATTTCTACAATTTTGGCTGAAAATAAGTGTGACAGTAAATTTGAGTTCTTCAGTTTGGCCGCAGTAATGCTAAATGTTAAGCTTTTATTTTATAACCACACTACTGACTGGCAGCTTAAATTTTAGCTTTGGATTACATTTTAAATTAATTGTGCAAATTAAGTCCAAAACAAAATTACGACAAACTCCAAAATATGAGAAGGTGATCCTTCTTTTAATCTATGCGCATCAAGGCATTTTTCATAGTATAACAATGTTCTTGGGTAACTTTTTCAAATACAGTTGTTTCATCTAAAAGATAATCTGAGAGTTGTAGACATTCAGACAAAGTTATTTTCTCAGCAATTTCACTTGAGAAAATTGACTGAAAGAAGGCAACTCCCATATAGTCACATTCCCTCTCAACTAGTTATACTCAATTTACTAAATTTAAAGGTATTCTCTGTATTTCTTCTCTCCCTTTGTGGGGAGAAAAAAAACCCTAAAACTTCAGCATTCTGTTTCAGCTCAAACCCTAAACTAGAAACCCATCTATAGTGTGTCTTGGACATCCAGAGACAGCTAAAGAAAGGACTTTCAAAAAAATCAAGATTTGAACTTCCTGCTCTCCTGTCTAGAGCATTTTGAAAGAATATAGGAAAAGAAAATAAATGTTATTCAAACTGTTTAATTAACCCCCTCTCACTGATCAATATAAGACAAAATAAAGCTAGGACAGAGAGAAAACCTTAGCATAATGAACTGATCATAAAAAAAAAAAAAGAGGTTAAACGTAGTAGATTTACAGGAAACAAAACCACAACCAAACAAAAAGCCTTGAGATCATTAAGTTGTTTTTCATGTGCCTTTGTATCTTGTGATTAGATTTCTTGCAGTTTTAACTCCAATTGAAGCCCTTCCTTGTGTTTGGAACACATAAAGTATCCTTCCAGGTTTTTTTTTTTCAGTGTCTTGTGAAGGCTGAGATCCTTCTAAGCTGTGTTTATCTAAAGGCATCATGAACTTACTTTTCTGTCACACAAATATTCCTGATGACAATTTTTGAAAATCTTTTTTCTTTGGCTTAGACATCCACATCAAATTTTGTCAAAAAAGTAATAGGGTCAGAAAGCACTGGCAATATGGCTTATAAGACTTATTTTCTTATGTAAAAAGCTAAAAAAAAATACTATATGGTGTAATTGTTATTATTTTGGGCAGAGGGGCAGTGGGGCAGCGGCAGGAAATGGGAGAAAGAACAGATAATATTTTGCCACTAGTGCAATGAATTGTACTGTGATTGATCATATACCTTCAGTTATGGTCTACAAGGTAACTGTGAGGCTGAAGACCAACCTCGAACACTGTCACGACAAGCATTTGCTCATGCTTAAGAAAATGGATGAAAGGGAATTGTATAGGAAACGATAATTTCTCACAGGGTTTCATTGAATGCCTAGATTATAACATCAGTTCTTGGACATAACAGTTATCTATCTAATCACACTGACATACATACATATAAATTCTTACAGTCACATATGTAACCTTAGGTCAATAAATAAATAGATAGATAGATAGATAAATAAATAAAGATAAGTAAATAAATAAAGATAAGCAAATAAATAAATAAATAAATTTCATAACTGTCAAACCACAAAAACCTGCACACCTAGATTTGGTGTTTCTGATACCAATGCGTAGGCAATCTCAGCTTTATATGGTATTGCTGATATGGTTGCCTAGCTGTAAATAGCCTTGCTCCCTACTGTTTGGATGTTGCCTTCCTCAGCTGATTACCAGACATTGTTATCCTGCTTTAGCCTTGTCTCTTCTACACATCTCTAACAGAGTACAAGACATGTCAAGAACTCCAAGTGAAGCGGGTTATTATGTAAGAGTTTTTGCAGTTTCTTCTTAAAGTTGTCAGACTGCACCAGCAAAAGATCACCATCTAAGAGGATAACTTCTGAGAAAAAATCTCCTTAATGATGCACAAATAAACAAACAAAAAGCATGAAAACAGATTGTCATTTACCAATTGTGTTCTTGCAGGAAAAGTGTATTACAAGTAGCACAAGCTGAGAGAGAGAAGGCAGGGACAATGGATGGGATCAGAAGTGAAAAAATCTTGTTTAAAACAGGAGAAGTATATGCAAAATTTGCACTAAATTTAAAATAGCTCGAGGATGCAAAGTCTCCGTCTCTTTTCCAAAAGCAGATCTAATGTTTCCACCCTCACTTAGGATTATTTGCTCACTTGGCTTCTGACGTGGCCTAACACTGTTTCTGCAGCTTGATGTTGTTTTTTACTTTGGCTTCTCTGGCAGCGGTGATAGTTTTGGGGAGAGGAGCATTGGATTCAAGCTTGTTTTAAAAATGTAGTAAGATACAAGTAAAACTATCTTAAGGCTTTAAATTCATCCAAAACATTGTACTTAATGATAGCAAACTAATTTAAATAAATGAATTATGATACCTGATATGACATGAAGTGATCATATTGGAGTCCATAAAGGTTTTGACGTTCTGTGTGTCAAGATCACACAAAGAACCTCAACCCTGGCATACTACTGGATTTGGTAACCTTATTAGGGGGCCAGTTAGCTCACTCGGTTGGAGCTTGGTGCTGATAACACCAAGGTCGTGGGTTCGATCCCCGTTCGGCCCCCACATGTTGCCTGATCCAGCTGAGAGGTGTTCCTGCCCATGACAGGGAGGTTGGATTAAATGATCTCTAAGGTCCCTTCCAGCCCAGGCCATTCTATGATTCTATGATTAGTACAATTCTAGTGTTATTTTCTAGTGTAATATATAACACACGTACAGTTTATTACTGACATCATTTTTTTTAAAAAAATTACACTGTTTTATAGGCCAATTAATTTTGAAAAATGTCAGATACAATTTTTAAAGCATGTCAAGTATAAAAACATTTCCTTTCTTCAAAGAGGAAAATAAAGAGGCAAGTTAGAATAAACAATTGTGAAAGAAAATTTAGTAACCTGTTTGGATTTAAAATTTTCCTCCTTACACAGAATGTTTTTTCAACTGTTCACTGACATTTTAGAGTAACATGGTCATATATTTTATAAAATTGGCATAAAAAAATGTCAGTTAAGTTTAAGAAACTGTGAAAAATATTAATCTAAATAAACGTTCTGTGATAAATGCTTTTCATTTTCAGTCTTGATTTTATCTGCTATTTCTGAGTGGCAAGCTCATAAACTATCTCTGAATGATGAAATAAGAAATGGCTGAATGAATTATACTGCTGCTTAGGACATTCAAGGAAAAATAAAAAAGAAAGAAAAAGAAAAAAAAAAGAAAGGAGGGGCAGAAGAAAAAAACATCTCCCAAGGAATGTTCATGGATTTAATATTTTAAAATGAAAGAATATTTTAATTTGAAAAGGGATTTTTTTGCAATCAAAAGAACTCACAGAATAAAGGGAGCCAGAAAATGTCTATCTAATGTCCATGAAACCAGGGAGTGCAGAAATACCTACTGATATAATTCAATTAACCAAAAAACATGTCTGAAGCTCTAACAAGGTTTGTACCAAAAAGCAGGCCATTACTGTCTCACAAACCTGCATAGATATTCCTGTACAGAGACATTGAAGTTTTTAAGAGCAAATGGGAACACACAAAATGTAATTTTCTGTTCTGAATGGATGTCCTTCCCGTTAAAACAGAAATCTGTTCTTTATCAGTAGAATAAATATTTCTAACATCTGTATCATCTTGTAACCTCTACATATTGTTTATATTTTGATATAAAAGAAAAGTACCCGCAATGATATTCATGGTGTTCCTTATTTTCTTTATACAAGGAGAGAGGAAGTAAACAGCCAATAGCTTTTCAATTGAGAATGTGATCAGCCAGGCTTCACTCAAACAAAGCAAGAATTGAACTCACGCTTCCTATATTTCTGTAATATATCCTCATACACACATATATTCTCACCATTAGCTGGTGACATTTCACATTCCTTACTGAAATTTCAGACTTTGAATTTACAGTTAAATAAACTATCTTCAAAGAAAGTGTCTTATTAATAATGCCACAATGCAAAAGAAGTCTGAAAGTTTCATGGAGCATTTCTAGCTTCATCTTTTGAAATGTAGATGATGATGCTGGGTTGAAGTGTCTTTTTTTTTTTTTTTTACAGGGCCTTTATATTAATTGATGGTTCGAAATATCCAGCACTAAGTAATAATCACAAACTTCTGAATTAACCTCCTGTGAGTATCAACTATAAATAATATTTTATTTTAAAAACACCAAAACCAACTTTAATATCTCCATTAGTTAATGAAGAACATTTTTTTTAAAGGAAAAATTCTTCAGACTACTTCTAAATAATGAAAACTATCTTCAGGCTTGTATGTTTTTCCATTGTTGATTTATTATTTTAAGCTAAGTTTTTCTCGTACAAAACTGAGCCAAAGTGTAGATTACTAGAATGTACTGTAACACTTAGATTTACCTGTTAGTTCATCTAATCTAATCCAATCCATTCCAATCCAATCCAATAAAAAATGAGCTCTTGAACACTTTATATTATACGTACTATAAAAAAGTTACAGGATAAATCAATGTTTCAAATTCACAAATATTTCTTTCTCTACTAAAATAGCCTGTTAAAGAAAACAAGGCAAGATGGACTGATTGGATAGAACACCAGTTAAATTAGATCATTCCTTCAATGAATCCCTTATTGTATTCAGATTGACTATGCCATTATTTCAACACAAAAGTGCCAGAGGTAGTCTCATTCAGAAGCAGAATTTTAAACTGGATTTATTTTTATTTTTTCATCACAAGGATTGTCAAGTATTGGAAGAAGTAGTGCAGACAGTTTGTTTAGTCTCCTCCTTGGAGACTAGGAGAAGCCTAGTTTGACCTAAAAGCCGGCCCTGCTTTGAACAGGGCATCAGACTAAAGACTTCCTGAGCTGAATTATCTTATATACATTTCTACATGCTTTTTTCATCATTGTTAGTTCACGTACTACAGTCATATAATTACAGAACTTTTAAAGAACATGGATAAAATCATAAAGGTTTTTTTTATTTAGCTCTGCAGAGATTGCAGCTTTCTGAAATCAATACAGCATCTGGAAAGAGTTTCTGTCTGAAATAAAACCACTGATTTAATTAACTTGTTTCATTATTAGTCAGTAAATTGAAGCATCCCAAATGGAACATAAATGTTAACCGTAATAGATTTTGGTGGGATTGTTTGTTTTCTTGTGTTTTGATGAATAAGATTAAAGGTACTCTTGATAGCTGCACACCAGTTGCATACCAATGTAGTCCAAATAGGTACTAAAGGTACATATACTGACTTTAAAGAGATTAAAGGTCTTAGACAGCCACAGACTTTTAGAGAGCATTTACTTTAGTTTTCGGTGAGGTCAAGTTCAAAGTTTAAAAGTATGCAGATGTTAAATTTTTTAGTATTGATGTACTTAGCACTTAGGTACCTTCCTGTACAGTGGATTTTGAAGACCCAAGCACAAAGATCTTAATGAAATTAAAAATTGTATGGAGCAATTTCTTAGTGTCATTTCAGTTAGATATTGAGTAGATATATTTATCTACTGTACGAATTAGATACTGTTGTAGAGAAAAAATGCTTAGTTCATGTAGTTTAAACCAAATCAGGATTCAAGCAGTTTACTGACTTTTCAATGACACGTGATTAACTGGCAGTCCATGAACTATATATTTGAGATCAATATCTGCAGTATAAGAAGCACGCCACAATAATAGCTGCTTATGAATTGTTACTAAATATGTACAATCTTCTAAACACCCACAATCTTCTAAACAGCTTTCTCTAACTAGTTGCCTAAACTTCTAATCAGACACAGTTCTGTGAGAACAGGCATGCTCTCCCAGGATGTCTGTGCCTTTAAAAAGAAAGAACCCCATGACTTTAGAAAGAAGTTCAGTTTCCAGAAGCATGTATTAGCTGAGCAGAATATTTGATTCTTGAATATCTTACAAACACGTTTTACAATTTAAAAGTTAGGTGTCAGCTGAATAAGATTTTTCAAGGATATGAACAACTGAGATCATAAGGTTCTTAAGCCCTTAATTACAAGAGAGACCTTGCTCTGAGTAAGTGATGTGTCAGTGTCCTTCAACTGTGAATCTAGGAGAGCAACTCTCATGTGAATGTCAATTGTTAGTATCCTTTCTTCTTTCCATGAGAATAATCTCCTGGTCAGAGTTCAAATTCAGCCACAGATAAATGTCAGTACTGGAATAATTTGAAGAGTGATTCAGTCGCCAAACCCAAGCATGAGGAAACATTTTAGATGTCATATTGTATCTGAAATATCTGCATGGGGTTGGCAGGTATGACCAGTCTACTGGAGACTCTGGTGTGATAACCCTGGCTGGAGGTAATTGTACCCACCAAAGACACTCTATCATTGCCCCTCCTCAGTTGGACAGGGGAGAGAAAATATAATGAAAGACTCATAGGTCAAACAAGGGCAGGGAGATCACTCACTAATTACTGTCACAGGCAAAAGAGACTCAAATTAGGGAAATTAGTTTAATTTATTACTAATCGAATCAGACTAGGGTAATAAGAAATAAAACCAAATCTCATAACACCTCTCCTACGCCCCTCCATTCTTCCTGGGCTTAACTTTACTCTTTATTTTCTCTGCCTCCTCCTCTCCCACCAGTGCAGGGGGACAGGGAATGGGGATTGTGGTCAGGTCACCACACATTATCTCTGCCACTCCTTCCTCCTTAGAGGGAAGATTCCTCACATTCCTCCCCTGCTCCAGTGTGGGATCTTTCCCACAGGAGACAGTCCTCCATGAACTACTCCAATATGTTGGAGTCCGTCCCATGGGAGAGTTCTTCATCAGCTACTCCAGTGTGGTTCCTTTCCACAGGGTTGCACTCTTTCAGGAACCAACTGCTCCAGTGTGGGTCCTCCATGGGGTCACAAGTCCTGTCAGCAAACCTGCGCCAGCGTGGGCTCCTCTCTCCATAAGCCCACAGGTCCTGCCAGAAGGCCACTCC
Source organism: Apaloderma vittatum (assembly GCF_000703405.1). Taxonomy (NCBI): domain Eukaryota; kingdom Metazoa; phylum Chordata; class Aves; order Trogoniformes; family Trogonidae; genus Apaloderma; species Apaloderma vittatum. The sequence goes on along the minus strand of NW_009736876.1, from coordinate 18,216 downwards.
TCTATGGGCTTCCCACAGTGTTACAGCCTCCTTTGGGTTCATCTACCTATTCTGGTGTGGGTTCCTCCATGGGCTGCAGGTGGGTACCTCCTCCACTGTTAACCTCCATGGCCCTTTAGGGGCCAGCCTGCCTCACCATGATCTTCATCACAGGCTGCAGGGGAATCTCTGCTCTGGAGAGCACCTGGAGCCTGTCCCCACCTCCTTCTTCACTGATCTTGACATCTGCGGAGTTGCCTCTCTCACATATTCTCACCTTCTGTCCCAGCTGCATTTGCGCAGTTTCCCATTCCCTCTCCTTAAATATGTTATCCCAGAGGCACAACCAAGGTAGCTGATGGGCTCAGCCTTGGCCAGCAGTGGGTCCATCTTGGAGCCAGCCGGCATTGGCTCTGTCAGACATAGGGAATGCTTCTCACAAAAGCTCCCCTTGTAGCCCCTGCACTACCAAAACCTGGCCATGAAAACGCAATACAGAGATACACACTCTTCTTCAGCAGCAGCTGGAGGTAAGATCACTGTATATTTATCTTACTACAGCTGCATTACATTCATTCATTTTTTTCAATTCCATGTGGCCAATAAAACAACTAAATGGCATTAAATTACTTTGACTAGGGCCAGAAACTCATGTTTTTATAGAAACCAGTATTCAGGGAGTAGAGATTCTCTCAGGAGTCAACCATGTAAATACACACCTTTTTTCCTTTGGGATTATTGTCAAGGGAGATAAAGCATTAATTCAGGATCAGATTACCCCATGTTTCAAGTAAAAGAGGAAAAAGAGGAATGTAGGTTTGTCTATCCACTCAGAAAATGATTATTACAATTTTTTATCATGTGTAACTTTTTCTTCACATTTGAAGTGTCTTTCTGTATGAATAATGACCCCAAAATTTACCAAATGAAGTTAATAGATTTAGGCAAAATACTTGTGTGAGAGTATTACTGGTCTGCTGTCTACTGAATGATCATGAAATAAAAAAAGAAAATTTGCCTTCTAAATGGGGATTTCTCTGCTTTTATTCTACTATGCCAAAATTTTACACCTGTTAAATTTTTTATCTCTATGAGTCCTAAAAATGTGCCCCATTGTGACAGAGCTACCAGATTTTTTGCTTTGTTTACCCCTTGACAACCCAGATTTTGGCTGATATGTATTTTCTTTTGTGATGAAGAACCCATTACAGAATTCCTGTATTATCCCTAACTGATTATTTTACCCCCTCCCAACCTCATTTTGTTTCACTTTCAGGGATCTTGTATCACTACAAGTATTCCCATTTGTTAAATTATATTATGACTAAATCTGCTGTTTGCTATTGATTTTATTCATAGCTCCTGCATGCAACCCTACTTCAAAAAGAATATACAATTTAATGGGATTCAAAAAAAAATCACGGATCCAATGTTTAAATCTATTTCAAGATACTTTTGCTCGTCTTTTAATATTTAAAGGTCAAGCAAGAAACATAATTCAGTACAGCCTGTATATACAGAGAACTCTCCATTTCTACAGTCTCAAAAAAAGTAATTAAATTAAAGTGAGGAGAGTCAATAGAAAACATTGAAGAGCCTGAGGAGACATAACTTCAAAGAATAACAAGCAGCTCAAAAGAAAAGAAATGAGCTTAATAAAGAATTCCTAAGAATGAAGTATTAGGAGGAATATTCAATCCTTTTTCGCTATAGGAAGTACTATAAAAAAATCAGAAAACAAAATCAGAACTAGATACATAAAAATAAATGCTTGCTTTAGAATTTCTGTTCTGTGTAAGTTTACTAACACAAAAGGCACTTTAAACATACATCACTGCTTATTCCTGTCAGCTGTTAAGGAATGGAAATACTCTGTGAATATATTTTTAATCGTTTATAACAGCAATGAAGAGCATAAAGTCAGGGTCTAATCTGAGCCTTACATGAACAGAGTTTGGTTTTGGAGTTTACGCAACTTTGGGGATGAGATTATTAAGACACTGTATAGTGCAAGGAGGGCAACACCAATAATTCACAGATTGCCCAAAAGTCTTTACAAATTTCTTTGTCTTAGTTTCACACACATACTCACTACTTTCTAATGCTCATTTTTCACTGTAAAGTAGTTTCAGTGCTTTGGAGTGGCTCATACAACCCTGTTGAAAGAAAACCCTGTGGAAAAAGTGGTGAAAAATCAGCTGCTATACTCGCACTTCACATCCATCAAACTGTTACATGACAAATGCCTTCTAATTGACAAATCACTAGAAATTGCCCTTTACTAAAACCAAGATAAGGTAAAATGCATGTTAAAATGTTATTTTACTACTGGTGAAACAAAAAGTATTGTCAGAAGTGTTTCTGAAAGAAATACATAAAATGAAAGGAAATCATGCCTGCTTTTTTTTTCGCCAAATCTTATACCAAGCCAAATCTCCTTCCCAACAGTCTGATGAGTTTGCCTTAGATGCCTTCCTCACTCACTTTAGCAGATACTCTCTCTTTTTGCAGATCTTGTTTTGGATTGCACTATTGAAAGACAACTTCCTAGTTCAACACACAATCTTATAATCAGCTACTTCCAGGGATGATCCAGATATTCTTTTCTTATCCAAGTCTCCTCACCCTCCCTCCTCCAAAAAACTTATTTACCATTAATTTATCTAGAAATGCTCTTACAGTCTTCAAAAGAATGTCTGAACACACACTGCTTTGGATAGGCTGAGCAGACAGGAAGGATCACAGTCTCAACCTGCTGACAACGCTCTGCCTAACACAACCCATTGTGATGCTGTTTCTCTTTCCAGAAGCCTGGTTTGCTGGCTTACGGCCAGCTTCTCCAGCAGAAACCCAAGGTCCTTCTGTGCAACCAGCTGTTTTTCAGCTGGTTCGCTCCCAGTGTACACTGGTGGCACTAAACTGCAGTTTGTGCCACCTGGTTTCTTTTGTAATGAGAAATTGGGAATGCCTATAGCAACTCTTGGGTTACGGAAGTTTACGGTAACCCTGTATATCATTTCTACCTGAAAATATTAAAAAGATACATTTCTTCAGGAATTTCTCTTCCTTTCAATTTGAAAAAGCTGTAAGTGAAATTTTCTGACTAAAATCCTGTTGCCTTTCACTCCTAAAAATGTGTACAAAGAAGGGCAATAAAAGATGGTGAAGACACTATCAGGCATGACTTGTGAAGAGCGGCTGAGGATATTCAGTTTGTTCAGCACAGAGAAGAGGAGACTGAGGGGCAAACTCACAGCTGCCTACAATCTCCTCACGAAGGGTAGCAGAGAGCAGGTGCCGATTGCTTCTCCCTGCCGTCCACTGATAATGATGGAATGGCTTAAAGCGGAATGGGAGAGCGTTCAGATTGGATTTTAGGAAGAAGTTCTTCACTTAGAGGGTGGTCATGCACTGGTAAGCTCCCAAAGGAAGTGGTCAAGGCCCCAATCCTGTCAGTGTTCATGAAGCACTGGGCAACGCTCTTATATGTTTTAGCTTTTAGGCTGCCCTGTGTGGAATCAGGAGTTAGACTTGATCCTTGGTCCCTTTCAGCTCAGGACATCCTATGATTCTAATTCTATTTATGGAAAGGGGAGCTTTTCCTTTTTTTCTCTGTTTCAGTGATAGATTTAAATAGTGTTTTTAACATATCCTCTCAAAAGTAAAGCCTAAATTCTCATCAAAGTATCCTATTTGCTTAACTGAAATCCATTTTGTTTTGATTAAGCCAACAGAAATGATCTGTGATTTTGTGGAGGAGGGATGAAAAATTACCAGTTAAGAACACGGCAAATTAGGAAAAAATTTTTGACCTAATATTCATAGGTAAAAGTTTCCTGAATCCAAACTATAAGGTAACTGTTGCCAGCTTGAGTAATATTGCTTTGCTTTTTTGATTTTATGAATACTACCATTGATGTTTACACACTTTAATGATGTTTCCCTCCGATGACAAAACTTCCTACTTGTCTACTTTATTTACTTGAACTTCAAATTTACTGATTTAACTTTGACATGAATTTGATTACTGCACTGATCCACCAATAATCTACGTAGTGAAAGGTTGCAGATTTCCTTAAGAATATACCTGCTTAAGGGAGTATTTGCTTACTTACAATTTTTAATTTGTAATTACCTCTGTAAGTACTACTTACTTTGTCATACTGCAACATGGGTCATTAATTCTGATAGAGCGGATAATTTCAAAGTACTTACCAGTGCTTGAACACATAAGTCTTTCATAAAATAAATCGCTTTAAACTCCTTATAAACTGCTTTGGACAACCATTGTTAGGAGTAGGTAGTATGTACTCACTTCCATTATAATACTATTTCCAAGTTATTGAAATTTTACTATTTTTTGAGCTGTGAATTTGTAACATATTAATTGTCCAAGTCATCTATATAGCTCATTTTGTAAAATGAGTTTTAAAAATTATGAGAGAAACTACATTCTTGAAATTATGAAGATTTTTTTTCCTTAAAAGTCATTAATCTACTTGTAGTTTAGAAAAGGATGATTGTCAACATCAGTGAAGGGAAGTCATAGCATCACCTATTCCTACAATGGCCCAGAGATGGTGAAAAAATGCCCTTTTTTCCTTCAGTGTTACAGATAAACCTATGAATAGTTTGAATGTATTCCATCTTTCCATCCTTTTACTGAAGACAAGAGCAAGAATAATTTGCAAGGCATTTGTGAACTCAAGGCAAGCCTCCAACTGCCCACCATGTGGCAGTTTCTTTTTAAATTAAAATATTTTTTTCTCTTTGTATGTAAATTTTTATTTCCTCACAGGCAAATTACGAAGTTAAGCTTTTAAATCTGCAATGAGATAGGATAGCTGTGTTTGTATTTGAAGGATAAATACGCCCCAGTTTGGAGCATTTACTTTACAGCAGTGTTCCTAACACTGGTGTTATCACTACACTAGCTTGCACAGCATGTGACTAATAAGGACATTTATTTGGAGACAGCAGTCACCTCAGTGTGTATCTTTTTATAGACTGATGAACTCATATGTACACACAGTAACAAACTGCAGTTAAAATCACAACTGAAATCCAAAACCCAAAAAGAAAAAAACGTATGCATTTATTTTTAAAATAAAACCAGGATGAAAATCTTCCACTATTCATGACACAAATGTAAAATGTTGTAATTCTACGGTTAATGCAAGTAGCTTCATTATGCAAATGATCCTAACTAATAGGAAAATACTACTTTATGTGAGATTCTTAAAAATTTTTATTTTTGTGAAGTTATGATGTCCTTCCCTCCTAAGCAGACATTACTGAAATTTGTTCAGAAATGGCTAAGGGAAGCCTTTGGATTCTACTATGATCTATGAAGAAATAACCTGGATTCCTGGTTCCCAAATGCAAAAAGCAAAATCTTGAATGCTAGCACTTAATAACAAATAAAAGAGAGAAAGAGATCGTGAAACAGGGACCAGAATCTGAGACTGCTGACCTACAGAATCATATTCTTGTGCTCTCTTTCTAGCCAAAGGCCTCCCTTAATTCTTGTGTGAAAAGCAGAAGGAATTCAGTAAAAGCATTTCTTCAGTGCCAGAATAACCTCTAATATACTACTTCAATGCAGCTGATTTGCAGTACAGGCTGCAGAAAAAAAAACACTGTGTTTGCATTATTCTATTATTGTATATGTACATAATTTATTTTGATATTTCAAAAAAAGTATAAGAAAATTAGAAATATTAATATCAATGTTTTCTAAAAATGAATGGTGGTTATTTTCTAAAAATATACTGTTTCCCGGAAAGTACAGGTATCTTTTACTTAAAGCTACGCAGATTGCAGTGGATCTTTTCCATTCTTTCAGATGAGAATCTGATTTACAGAACTGAGAAGGAGGTTTACAATTATTTGCACCATTTTCTTCCTCCCTCACTCTGATATTGCTTCCACAACATGTGGAAGAGTTCACATCCTTCAGAGGATGAGTGCAGCACTATAGAAAACCACTTCTGTTGTGTTTGCCGTTACTTTACACTCAACATTCTGCCATTGGTCACTCCTGAAATTAATGAATCATTAACATTCTATTTCTGCATTTTGAGTACATTTCTTTGTGCTCTTCATCTTCTCTCCCCTGAAAACCTGCTAAATGACCAAATGTGAACTGCTATGCACAACACTAAGAGATTTTTAATGATAAATCATGTTTGTAAATGACTGTATTTTTTCAGTAATCAATGTCTGCATTCCAAAGTGGTAACACTTCATTTTTCCTGTTTGATGAATTTAATGGAACACTGCCAAAGATACTTCCCTGTCGAGTATCAGCCAGTGAAGACTCTTCAGAGAGTCTCTGTGCTAAACATTATACAAGAGATCCTAAATTATTTTTCTGCTAAAAGAGCTGATATTATGGGAAAACAACCAAGTTAAGCAATATCAAAGCTATTATTTTTCAAATTATTATTTTAAATAGGCATGAAAAAGGAATGAATATAAAATTATAATGTGTAGAAGGCGTAATAGGCCTTGCTTAGGCTGTCTTATACATGCCTGCATAATTATGCACTAGACCTAGTTCGCTAGAGCATAGAATAAGTTTAGATTCAGTGAGCTGAAACAACCTGATTCAGATAATGTTCGTGCAAGTAGTTTTCCTACTAGAGCACAATAATGACATTCTTCAGTTTTGACAGAACAGTGGAAGAATTCTTAGCCTACTGGTATTTGCTCAGTTCTCCAGCTGCATGTCCATAATTTAATTTTAAAAGTGTCAGGTAAGACACACTGAAGAGCAGATTCGAATGCATAATAATTACAGATATATGAAGACACATAGAGGGCTACAGGAAAAAAACACAAACAGATTAAAAAAAATAACTATAGAACGTTGAATGATTATGTTCAGTAAAGACATGGAGGATCAGAATTGTTTTTGTGTTATTTTAGGCACATTATATTTGTCAATACTCTTGACTTAGATGACGGTTAGATCACAATTTACGACAAATTAATGCAGAACACTACGAAATTCCAAAAGGTTCATAGACTTTTTCTTGCAACTGTAAGTTAGTAACCATGTCATTCAAAGACAAAGAGCAAAGACAAGACAAAGAAGAGAAGAAGAATAAAGGCAGAAACATATGGCATGATGTAAACCCATTTTTTTTTCTCAAACAAATTAAAGCATTTGCTTAGACTTCAGCTGGTAACACCATAAAGCAGTTTACACAGGAATACCTCCAAACTATCACAGACCTCTGCTGACTTAAGTCCGCAGCTGTGAAAGCACAAGTTTCTGCTAACATGCATCACGATGTCAAGCCTGGCACTGTAATTTAAAGACTTGCTCTTCTGGGAAAGCCTCAAGAAGAGAGAAACCAAAATAATGAAGACGTAAACCAAAATAATGAACACTAGGAGAAAATGATGGCTGCATTCTGCCTCAGCAGATTCAGGTTTATAATCAAGCTCATGTTAGACTCAGAAGTTAAAGAAATCATACTTCAAGTCTGTCTCAGACTTTCCAAATAATAATGCTGCCTATACTTTGTCAAGCCATTCCTGCATCAATTAACTTCTTTCATTAAATTAAAACACCAAAGGGGACAACTTAGCTGATACAAAATCTAAGAACCAGAGTAGCCTTTTCCCAGTGATTTATCTAGTACAATGAGAGCAAGCTGTTTGTGCTATAGCAAGCTCAAGCAAACAGCCATTACAAAAATTACAGTTCTGAAGTTTTCTTCCATTTGCCTAGCAGGCTTGCTGTTCTGAGAAAAACATAACAAAAATACAATAAAGGTATTTACTTGAGGGAGTTAGAGAAAAAAGGGAATGTGTAATGCAGTAGGAAGCAGGAAGACTGGTAGGAAGATATTAAAGAACTAAGAATATAAAAGTATATTGCAAAACAGGACTGAGAAATGACATTGTAGGTAAAATGTAATGGAAATGACAATTATGTTAGGGGTAGCACAACAAGAAGAGTAGGCCACATTAAAAATATCTCAAGACATTGAACAAGTCAGTTGGTAACAAGTGTTTTGTAATAAGGAAAATGACTAAATGTGTTTGAAATTCTGTGCTGATTTTACTATTTTATTAGCAGATTTATATTTTTAATTTTTAATATGATATTAGAAATCTCAAGCTCTGATGAGATTGGTGAGTTAAATAAAATGACATAAACTTTGTCTTTTGCACGCCTACATTTTAAAAGTACTGAATACTAAATGCATTAAGACAAAAAATGCTAAAAATCCATGCCTGATTTTTATTTTTTTTTGCTGCTGCTGTTTGGCATTAAAGCTGTCTAGGCAACTAGCTAGAGCAGCTTCTATATATCTAGAACACCATTTCAGTGATGTGACATTCTGAGTTTCTGTCTTCTACCTCCATCACCCATGTCTTCACATTCTTCCTGAAAGACATCCCCCTTTCACTGGAACATATACTTTTTGGAAATAGATGAAAAAGTTAGAACATGAGCAAGCTTCGGTGCACTCTAATGGTTAGAGAATAGTGTTGTGGGAGCAGAGAATTTTGTGTTTCTGTTACCATTTTAATTAATGAAGCACTGTGAAGTGCTTCATCACCGAAGCAAGATGAGGTATATCGCAGTGAAGGAGGTAAATAAGTAAGTGCTCTAAACATGGAGAGAAAATGTTTAGAAGTCTAGTGCTACTAATGTATTTTACCTGGCACCATTTGCTGATTAAAAAAATATATCTGTAGCCTGCGTCATATCTCTCAACTTTAGGTGGATGTCTAAACCACTTTTGGATACATCACGTGATATTACGTGAATGTATTTAGCAGCTGAACGGTAGTGATGAGAACGAGAAGATTATGAAACGGGTAACATAGTAAAAACAAGATGTGGTTTATTCTCGAACAGTCACTATTTCTACAGCAAAACACATCCTGAAATACGTTCTTTCTAGTGATTCCTACTCTAGTTCTGTAGGCACATTAAAACACAGTAGAATGCATATGCTTTAAGTACAGTGTTACTTGACATTGGTTTGGTGTTTTGTATTACGAAATCAACAGAAAAAGGAAATGAGTGATTACACAAGGCAATAAGAACCAGAAACCTTTTCTGAGTTGATCCAGCAAATATAGCAGGCCTAGAGCAGTCTTGCTTCAACCCAGTATATAGTTATATAAAATGGCTTATTCAGCTGTTTCTTATCAATAAGCCAATGAAAGCATAAGCCTGTTGAATGGCCAAGAATATTTGATTTCACTTAATTTCATTTATTATTTTATTACTAAGCAACTTTTTTGTACAAACAGGTAGACAAAACCCACCACTAGGTTTCAGGAAACTTTTCTGAATATCCATGTTATAGGTTAATGGAAAGCCACCTTGTCATTGGTAAAAATAAGCACTTTTCCTGTCAATGTTTCCAGTGATTCTACATTTGTTTTTTACTCTAAATATAGAAGGAAAAACAAGAATCCAAATATTGGGAATACGTTAAGGGAAAGTATGGAAGTAGGTAAAAATACTTGCTAGCTAAAGGAAATCATGTTTTTATAAGCAACTGCTGTCAACTGGTCTATTAGGGGCTTCAGTTGTCTCTGTGCAAAATTTAGCCTCTCTACAAAAACACAGCCTCAAGAAAGGCAGTCTGAAAAATATACCCTGGTATAAGTTCATTACGGATGCTAAAGATCAGGAGGTAAAAAAAACCCCAAAAGTAGTTCTGTATTGTATACTCCATCAATCCAGAGCATGTACTCTGACAGTGACTATTCATCTTTGCTAGTGTTCTCATTTTATGTTGGTAGTTATTCTGATAAACATTAAAAGGTCATGCAAAATATATATTTCACTGTAATACCTGGAAAATATGGACTTTTAGGACTAAGTTTACGACTTTAAAATAAATAAATTAGATAACCAATTAAATTAATTATTTGAATTATTCTTTTTCAGGACAGAATTTGAAAGGAGACCACAGAATTCTTGTTTTTCAATAAAAATCCTTCCTAAAGAACCAATAGTAATTTAGGTTGTTGTTAAGCAAAAAGGTAATGTACTGGTGCCACAATAGGCTTTCTATTCTATTCATGATGCCTGTTTTTAAGTTGCCCATTTATTTTTACATTTGATTTTTTAGTTATCCAAAGAAGCCAAGGTCCTACACCTAGACTCAGTAAAGTACAGTAAATAGAAAAAATAATCAGCAAGTATCCTTTGTGAGGTTAAATCAGATACAGTCAAAAGTAATACTGGTGAAATGTGCTATTTTAAAATTTCATATTCAACAAGTCAGACTGAAATAGCTGACCTGCAATACAGAATCACAGAGTCATTAAGGTTGGAAAAGACCTCTAAGATCATCAAGTCCAACTGTCAACCCAACATCACCATGACCACTAAACCATGTCCCGAAGTGCCACGTCTACATGTTTTTTGAACACCTCCAGGGATGGTGACTCCAGCACTTGCGTGGGCAGCCTGCTCCAACGCCTCACTCCTCTTTCAGTACAGAAACTTTTCCTAATATCCCATCTAAACCTCCTCTGGCGCACAGTACAGGCTTTTAGTTAAGGCATCTTTCTGTGTTCCAGAAAGTAAAACTTCCTGCCTGTAGATTTAATTAAAAGGAATAAATTGATTCCATGACTTACCTGTCCATGCTGCCGTTTCTCAGGGGTGAATGCTGCACATAAAGAGGAATTTTCACCACATTTTCCCAATATTCTTTCTAAGGCTCAACAAGGTAGCTGTCCTCTGAGATTGCTTATTGGTTCATACGTTGGGTAGAAACAAGCGCAGACCTTTTGTGCATTCAATTGTATGTTTGGTTAACCAAACCAGTGTATTGACAAGACGGGCCAAGGTGCTGGCAGAGGCGGGCTGAGAGGGCAGCTCCCGAGAGGAGAGGCCGAGGCCGCCCCGTGCCAGGCACAGCCGGTTCCAGCTGGTTCCAACAGACTCACCGCAGGACACGGCTGAGTCCCTTGGCCAACATCGTGGCATCTCAGTACAAGTATACTTAAGAAAAGGCAGGGAAAAAAAAGAAAGATGGAGAGGAAGAAGGAACACAAATAGAAACAGCAGAGGGAGCACCAAGGTGGGATATCAAGGCCATCAGATATTATCACTGCCACTTCCAGTTGATTTTGTCCCTCTGTAAATCGTAGTTAGCTTTTAGGAGGGCTGTTTTGCTGACTGCATGTTCACACTCTGAGCTGCCATAACTGTCAGGGTCAACGCTGTATTATAAGGTCATTTACTCTTGAGAAATCGCACAAGTTCCAGCTGAGGAAAATGAGCTAAATATCACATTGGTCATTCTCCTACACCATCGAAATTAGGTATCTGCATCAATGCCAAATGCATCATATATTTCAATTACACTTATAGCTGTTCTGCCACGTGTCCACGATACAAATATCCTCACTTCTGGATTGTGTGTTCCTGTTTCTTAAGTTACCTGCCTATACCTGAAACTGCAAGGTCAGAACTGCAGTGACAGGTAAAACTGTTTATGTGCTATATTAATTAAACTTTCCAGCTGAACTGCCTTTAGTTCTGTATGACATCATAGACCATTCATCATTATTCATTTGCTTTTTACACTTCTGGCAAAATAAAGCTATCTTAAATCAAAAACTAAGAGCAATGTGATGAAGTAAATCTATGCTACGGTTTCCTAGATCACTTAAAATCCTGTGGTGTTTTCTGACTTTGCCTAAGCTTCATAGGAGACAACACTGTTACAAGATTTTGTTTCTCTTCCTTTCAAAAATGAAAGCAAAGGTCTTTAAAGCAAATGGGCAGAAATAAATAAGTTTAAGGGATCCATTCAGACAACTTCTAAATTTACTGATTTATGATAACTTTGAGTGTCATGATATTAATGTCAGATATTACAAATTTAAAATTGATTATGCATAAGGTATTGGAACTTAATTCTAAATGTTCTTACAAGAAAACTGTAAAAGTACAGTTCTTAATTTACTTTTACTTAATTTACTTATTTTTACTTATTTTATATACATCATCAAGGCTTCACTTTAGTAGAGATACAAACATTTAGATACCTCTCCAACTGAATAATCAAGTAGAGATTCCCTTCTAAAGCTCCCCAGTGCTAGTGGAAAGTACAGAACAGTAATAATTTTTAAACGGTCAACTGGATTTTAGCTCTTCCATGGAACCGTGGTTAAATCTTGCACTTCTCCAACTTTCTACATACTCCACTGCCCTCTAAGCCATTCTTTAGTAGTTAATACAAGTAAATACTGGAACTTAAATATTTAAAAAGGTTTTAAAAACATGTTTTAATTATTAAAAAAAAATAAAATCTGCCTGTCAGCAACAGAAACGTTTTACAAGTCATATCTTTCTGTTTAAGAGAAAGGAATTTTTAATTACCTCTGGCGCTACTGGCTGAGTCACATAGCATGTATAAAACCTTCAGCTCTGCTATAATTCTTTGATATTTCACACTCTGCTCTACAGGAATATATTCTAATTTGTGAAGATCTTTCTTTAATTGAAAATCTTTATTTGACTCAACAACAGCTATTCTTCATCTTTCCATCTTCAGAGAAATGGAAAGCTATTTACCTCTTGGCCAGGTTACCAAACAATATTGCTATTCACATCAGAGAAAATTTCATTTTCTTTATTTGCTTTTCGCAACTGAAATGTCTGTTCTCATTCTCCATGATATAGATTATCTTGCACTACAGAATCATAGAATCATAGAATGGCCTAGGCTGGAAGGGACCTTAGAGATCATCTAATCCAACCTCCCTGTCATGGGCAGGGATGCCTCTCAACTAGATCAGGCTACTCAAGGCTCCGTCCAACTTGGCCTTGAACACCTCCGGGGAGGGGGCAGCCACAACATCTCTGGGCAACTTATTCCAGAGTCTTGCTGCCCTCATACTGAAGAATTTCTTCCTAAGGTCCAATCTAAATCTATTCTCCTTCAACTTAAGCCCATTTCCCCTTGTCCTATCAGTGGACACTCTTGTAAAAAGTCCCTCCTCAGCCTTCCTGTAGGTTCCCTTCAGGTATTGGAAGGCAGCTCTTAGGTCCCCCTGAAGTCTTCTCTTTTCCAGACTGAACAATCCCAGCTCCCGCAGCCTGTCCTCATAGCAGAGGTGCTCCAGGACTGTCTTTGTGGCCCTCTTCTGAACACGCTCCAACAGATCTATGTCCCTCTTATGGTGGGGATGCCAGAACTGGACGCAGTATTTGAGGTGGGGTCTCACAAGAGCAGAGTAAAGGGGGAGAATCACCTCTTTTGATCTACTGGCCACACTCCTCTTGATGCATCCCAGTTGGCCTTCTGGGATGCATGAGTGCACTGCCGGCTCACGTTGAGCTTCTCGTCTATCAACACCCCTAAATCCTTCTCTTCAGGGCTACTCTCAACCCACTCTTTGCCCAGTTTGTACTATAACACTTTAAAAACAATTTAATGACCCAGAAATTACATAGCTTTGACTTGTTATTAAATGTGAAATATAATTGTCTAAAATCAGCAACAAACATTACATTTGGACAAGCTTCCAGAATCATAGCTGGATGGCCATGTTTGGAGTTGTATTAATATAAAAATTCACCTATAGGTATGGAAGCATATATTTGGATGATATTCTATCCTTTTCATCTATGGAAGAACGAAAGCAAGACATTAATTTAATCTTCAGCTTTTAATTTTACTCTCACTTGAAATAATCTTTTATTTAATTTTATAAAAGTAATATAAATTAGTGCCTGCCATGTGTTTAGTGCCTTTGACATGCCTAAAAAACAAAATGTAAATGAAAATAGATCTATAATAATTCCTAGACAAGTTGTCTTGCTTAGCCAGAAGACTGACAAATTCTGTACTAGCCTTCAATTGTCCATGTCTTTGTTAACAGTGCAATATTTTAATACGGAGAAGGAGCACATAAAAGCAGCATTCCAGTATTTCAGGATTACACCACTTAAGGGAGTCATCTCAAAAGTCTATTTGATAACCTTGGGTATTATCAGTTCTGCAAGTTCTAGCAGCAAGATGTCCAGACTGTTTTGAAAAACTGATTACTTACATTAAACCTTTTAAAATGAAACTCATTTTGCTAGGTTTATTTAAATATTCTTTTTGATTCAGGCAATGTTGCTTTCAGAAGCAACTAAATCATTCGTGTTCTCACCATTTCTAATTTTCAAGCCCTAACAAATCTCACTGCGAGAGAAGAATTCTCAGATTTTATGCCCTATTTGGTAACATGTGGAAAATCAGATGCAGTGAGGAAATGGACAGGATTGTTTCCAAATATTTGATACAAATCCAAAACCCTTCAAGTCTGAATTTATTTGGCAGGACAAACAATAGGAAAATAACACTGCCAAGACCCTGCTGTCTATTCCCCTGTGTGCTTAATTATTTTTGTTGCTGATTGCTTTTGGGATTTTTTTTTGTTGTTTATTTGTTTTTTTTCTAGAGCAAGTTCGCCAAAAACAACTGCTTAAGCTGTCAGTTTGCTTTAGGGAAAGCTGTGGATTTCTAATACTTAAGTCATATTAGGCAAAAAAAAAATCAGTAATATACAATTTAGCATATTCAAGCATTTTCTTCTGAATCCATGTGAAAATGTCATTAAAAAGAAGAAAAAAAAAGAAAAAAATCCCAACAACTATGATTATTTTTCTCCTAGAGTCTTCCAGTGTGGAAATGGAGTCTCAGATGCTCAGGCACCCATGAATCCTGTTCAGCTGGACTGCAACTTTGGCTTCCCTTCAGGACCTGTTGTCAGATGGAATACTAGAAATGGTCACAGAAGAAAAACTTATGTTATTGACAAGAACGTAGCACTTAGTACAACAGTTCTGATTAGACTAAAATGGCACATACTGTTGTAGTTATTGTGAGCCTTCAATTTTTTTTCTGTTAATTTTTTTTTTCTGTTACAATAGTTGACATCAGCAATGAGAGGAGCTGAAAAGTAGAGAAGGCACAAAGGCTGGGTTGCAATGACATCTGCAGGGTAAAGTAGCAGCAACAACTCTCACGACTAATGACCAATTAACTTTAGGTCAGGCACACAAAGCCAGATGAGGTTCTCAAAGTATCTACTGCTCAGGAAAAATCTGAAAGGACACAGAAAGAAAGCACCGTATGAACATCTGCTACATCTTGCATTCTGGGGAATTTCTGGACCTGCTGCCAGCCACCCCAAATAAGAATGATGAGTTACACACAGGATTGTTTGCTTGTCTCCCTTCATATTAAATGGGGAAAAAATCAGACTGTGCTGCAGGTGCTTCCATGGCCTGTAACGGGATGTGCATGATAAAGGAGGAATTATGTTCGGCATTAAAAAAATGGCATCACCTCTCTTCATCTAACAAGTCACATGGAAAAAAATAATGTTTTTTCATAAACATTAGATTATTTCCTGCCTGTGTCTGACCACCTCCTTCATTCCAAGAGCCTTGAGGCAAAACTCCAGGGTCTGACTGATGTCAGCACACTGGCAGCAGCAAAAGCCCATGGAAATATTGGCAAGGACTGGTTTGGTAGGACTGGGGCCTTATACAGAGTCTGTTCTGTGGCCATGGTAAATACGAAGACAAACTGAAGTAAATTTAAAGAAAAAAAAAAAGGAGGGGTTCGAGTAGTTCTTAGGAGGGAGTACATTTCTGCTAAAATGTACCTCAGATCTGTCCTGCCAAAAATGTTTTAAGACTGTGTTTTAATATTTGTGAAGTTGTAAGATTTAGTTATTCCAAACAGTTCTCCAAAGAAAATTTGTCTCCTAGTGAGATGTGTAAATCTATTAATGTTTTAATTCTTTTCCTTTAGCAGAGAAAAAAAAAAAAAAGCCACCACTTATTTTATGCAAAACATCACAGAATATTTCTCCTTAAATCTAAGTACAATTCTTATACTTCCTGGAAATTAATCCTTTCCTGCTGCTTGTAAAATGAAAATGTAGCAATCAGCTAAATTCAGTACTCCCAGTTATATCTCTCAGACTTGCCTTTGTGCAGAATACAACATTCTAATTTCATCAACAGAAACATAATCGAGTTGGCAATGTGTTTTGCAGTAAACAGGTTTATTGCACTTTTAATATTAAGGCACACAAAATTCAAATTTCATTGTTTAGCAGACAGAAAACAGGAAATCGTAACTTCCATAATAAAGATACAGTATTCTGATTTAAATAATTTATCTTGCAAATAAGATTAGTAGGTGACACTGTAATACTCTGTTTTTAAAATTATTTAGAAATGACATAATATTGACACAAAGAGTTTTATCTAATAGAAACCCCATTTAAATTTATAAACCCTTTTCCACATTTTTTATGGACTTCTTTTTAAGGGATTGCTAGCTATAGCAGCTGTGTATGCGTATGTGCATGTACATGTGTTTGTGTATGTGTAGTAAAATAGCACCAATTTGTGGAGCTATTTAATCTTCCAAGTGAAAATAGTTACAGATGGATACTGAAAATCATTACAGAAAAGTGACATTTCTGTTAAGTCTTAAGAATGTAGCTGAAGGGATACATCTGGGTTGGGGCAATCTCAAGCACTGATATAGGCTGGGCAGTGATTGGCTTGAGAGCAGTCCTGAAGAAAAGGACTTGGGGGTACTGGTGGACGAAAAGCTCAACATGAGCCGTCAGTGTGCACTTGCAGCCCAGAAAGTCAATCGTGTCCTGGGCTGCATCAAGAGGTGCATGGCCAGCAGGTGGAGGGAGGTGATTCTTCCCCTCTACTCCACTCTCGTGAGACCCCACCTGGAGTACTGCGTCCAGTTCTGGAGCCCACAGCACAAGAAAGATATGGACGTGCTGGAGCGTGTCCAGAGAAGGGCCACGAGGATGATCAGAGGGCTGGAGCACCTTTCCTATGAAGACAGACTGACTGTCAACAGACTGAGTTGGGGTTGTTCAGTGTGGAGAAAAGAAGGCTGCGAGGAGACCTTATTGTGGTCTTTCAGTATCATAAGGGGGCCTACCAGAAAGCTGGTGAGGGACTTCTTAGGATGTCGGGTAGAGGTAGGACTAGAGGGAATGGATTAAAACTAGAGATGGGTTGATTCAGATTGGACGTTAGGAAGTTCTTCACCATGAGGGTGGTGAGACACCGGAACAGGTTGTCCAGAGAGGTGCTACATACTCCAGTGACAGGATTTTTATCTGTTTTTTCCTTTGGGTGGAATTGGAGCAGGAAAAATAAATGCCTGCAACTTAAAGCAGGCGAACAAAGGTCCTCCTTCGGTGGACATCAATCTACCTCAAGGGCCAGTGAATAAGAGGTTGTAATTTGTACCTATAGCACAACAATATTTTAGTCCTTCAGAGTCTCTTGAAATGACTTGGACTTAAAATAATAAAGTTCTCAATTCAACAAATCTATCAAACAAAGTTGACCCTAATCAATAAGCCTTTAGAAAGTTATCAGCACCAATACACAAGAAAAAAGGCGATAATCTGTACAGCAGTTTAAAAATTACCATTTTGACTCTCAAATGTCTAGGCAGACAGTTCTAAGACAGATGCTGATTCCTCACCCTATATGGCAACAGGCATTTTCAGGCTACTTAAAACGGCACAAATATTTTTTAAACTGAGGTGAAAATTTTACCTCAGTAAGGTCAACGCAAATACCTATAAAAAAATAAAAGTCTTACATTACTAGAAGAGATTCATTATACAAATTTCAAGGCAGTAGGAAACAACTCTGTGGAGTTAACTAGCATGCTTTTGAATATTATTTTCATTAGCTACAGTTGTTCATTGAAATTGTGTGTTTCATCTTCTTTCACGGGTTTTGTGCTGTTGTTTTTAATCATTTACATTTTGATGGACTCGCCTGAAAAAAAGACTTCATTTTCTGACAGTACCTGTAGAAGCTGCATGGAAATTTTAGCAGTAAAACGGTTACAATCTTTCAGCTTTTAGCACACATTTCTTTACGATCGTAGTCCTTTATATTGCATTTTTCATTGCCAGAGGCAATCTAAAATACCTGTCCCTTCTTTATCACTCATCATTTAGAGACAAACGGAATAGTTTCCTCTAAAGATTCCCTTAAATTATGAATCAGAAGGCTCTTTCACTTGCAGGAGATTCTTAGCTGAGTAGGTCAGACGGCAGCTCTATTTAAATTTGAGGTACGGAGCTTACAGTCGTACTGTTTACAAAAACAGTTGCTGAAAAGGACACAGAATTTATCTGGGATAGCTGAAAGGTGCATATTACCAAGGTGTGTTC
>NW_009736875.1:0-10936 GCF_000703405.1 Apaloderma vittatum | reverse complement strand
ATGAGACCAAGGCAGTCCCTCTCCCATCTTTTGATATTTTGAAGGTCAGAGTCTTCTTTAGCAAAGGATGATATCACATTTGCTAATCTGTGCTGGGTCTTCTGTAATGTTTTCTATATTATTTTGTCTACATATGCTCTCTCACATGAATGAGAACCTAACCTTTTGGTCTTTTCTGTTTTCTAAAAAATTTGTTTAATACTGAAGAACTATCTCCACCTTCTACTATATCTGTTCCTGTAATATTTTACAGGTTAAATACCCTTGTGCCCTTATGCCTAGTCTGATGGACTGTATTGGGTAAACTCAAAGAATGCTATGATGGAGAGATTAATTCAAATTTTGTCTAGCTGGCTCCTGTTGTCTCCTTCCCTCCATTGCTGGTATCCACAGTCACTGCAAACTCTCTCCACCCTTATCTAGATGACCAATCAAGTATTCCACATTTTCCTCATGCAAGTGAATCTTTACCTAGTCTCTGGCACCACAAGCCCAGCTACCTAGCTCTACAGCTTCTCTTAGTTTGACATTGTAGATGAAGATCTCTCTGATGGTTTGATAGTAGAGATGTCTTCCTGTTACCTAAAGGTGGGCTTCTTTTTGTTTTTCATCTACAAAGGATAAATTCCTTTAACAACAGATTTTAAAATATTCTTTCTGAGGTTTTATAATTGATTGACAGTGAGAAGAGAATTTATAACCACATTTTTTGGAACAGGAAATGCTCCTTTTGTATGAAGAGTTTCTATTTTATTTTCATGTCAGACATGATACATAGGACGTTTATGTTGACATTTAACGACATCCTAGTTTATTGGGAGAGTTGGAGTCTGAATTAGCAAGAAAATTCTTACTAATAAATAATTACTCTGCAGTTGGCTGGTATATTTTTTGAATATATTTTTTTGCAATGAAATTATGTATGGCATTTAATGTTCAATTCTGTTGATTAGTTAAATTCATTCTTGAGTTCACTTTATTGTTAAAAAAGTGTAAACCTTGTTCAAACCATTGATTTTTGTACATTTTTTACAAAATATCCAATGGTTCTGGAGAAGAAAGACAATCTGTAGGGCCTTTCAGAATATTTGCTTTAATTGTCCTGAAAGAAAGATAGAGATTTTCTGGACTAAGACAAGTGGAGAAAAATGAAGTCACAATCAATCTGTGTTACTTAATGTGACTGTGCAGTATTAATGAAACAAATTAGATACTGACAAATATTACAGATGTAATGATGAGCTCTGTGTCAGGGTCCACACTGTACAAAGTATATCTTAATTAACCGAGTGGGTACACTAACTACTCTTGATGGGCTTGATACACTTACATTTGTCTACTCTTAAAATTAGTTCATCATCTTGTACTAGTGGCCTTATTGTGAGTGGAATCTTTTTTTCCTGGATTAATATGGTCTGAGTCAGATATGTGGTTCACACTGCAGCTGCACAATGAGTTTTGCTGAACTAAAGAAAGAAAGAAGTAGAGATGGAAAGTAGAGTTCCTGTCATTTATGATGCTATGATTCTATGATTCTATGCCATATATCATTGGTTTATGGTGACTGTGGAACTGCAGCTTCACTGCAGATCTTAATTTCACTGGGAATCTTTAATACCTGAGTTACTAAACAAAATGAAACCCATGGCATAACATTGTCACAGAGCTTAACAGGTAAAAAGTACTTTAACATTATTTCATTTAAATTTGGGATGCTGATACAAACCAGCTAACATTATAGTTTTCAAAGTTCAGATAGATCCTGTTGAAACAAAATAAATGCAAAGTGTTCTTGGAAACTGTCTTTTGGTTTTATGCATACATACCTTAGAGTCACGACATGGTCTAAGTATAATATTGTATCTTGTCTCCAGTCTTAATACTGATGTTATAGGAAGAAGTGTTTTGTCCTAGACTTGAAGGAAGAATGATAACATGTAGGATATGTTCTTTAATTAGGTCATAACTTTGTCACTCTAACTCTCCTGAGGATCACCTCCCAGTGTTGCTTAGAATTTAGGTCTTTGTTTCTGTCTTGCCCATTTCCATCTCCTGGCAGGAGGGGGGTGGGCAGCTGTCATTCTTCACCACTCCAAACCCAATTTCAGTGTTTTATTTTGACCCTTATAGTCTTCCCATTTATAGAGGTTAAGGTGAAAAAAAGGAGGTCATTATTTAATTTTTCTGCTTGAAGTGGGAAAAGTTGCTGCGTACTGTTATCTTTGCTGAATATGAATGAGTTGTTAGAAACAATTTTTGCTCTAACTCAAGCTTACCTGTTTTAATGCATGCAATTGAATAATGAATATAGCCTGTCAATGGGAAGCAACCTATTACAAAAACACAGGATTTTCTTACTCAGGATGAACTACAGATGCTGATTTCTGCTGCTCTTCATGACTTCTTTTGATGTTCTTAAAACTACCTTTGATGAGGGTTTGATTAGAAAAGTTTTTAGCATAATTTTTAATGGACTCTATGAATCAGAACATTCAAGACTTAAAATTTTCCTTATAAATTTCTTCTTCCATTTATCTGCTCTTCAGAAAAATTCAGTGTAAGCCAAAAAGTCTAATCCTACACAAATAGAAGGGTCTAATTCCCTCTTAGATGAGACTAGAAGGCAAACATCGCTTAGTTTAGAGTTTGAAGAGGTTTTTCATCTTTCTTACTGTCACCTAATATAATGAGTGGTCTTCAGAAGAATGCCTGTTGGAATACAAGCAGGAAAAATATTTTTGTGGTAATACCTAGGTACTCTTACTTTGAAAATTTTTGGTTAGTAAATGTATTTCTCTGCATGAAATGGAAATAAAGGTAGCCACTGAGAAATATTTTCTAGTAGGAAAGAAGAAAAATAATTTTACTGAAACAGTTTGAATCTGGGGGTCAGAAGCCTTGAAGGTCTTCTGCAAACAAAGATATCATCAGTGATGATATCTGGTTTTGGTGGAGATAGGGAGAATATGTGACCCCAGACTCTTGTGTTTATTTTAAAAAGCAGAACTGGGTTTGCATTAAAATACAATTGTATTTTGACTTACAGGATTCTGCATAAACTGTTGGCTTTAATAATGTCTCTTTCCTATTGAAACATAGAGAAAAATGTAAAAAAAACAGAATAGAGAAATTGATCAAATTGTTACATTCTGATTCTGTTCTGTGAAATTTTGTCTTGGGGTTCATGTAAATTCTATAACATCTCAATGTGGAGAATAAAATAAGTATTTTTTTAAATGGTACTTTCTTCTACAGCCAGTATAATTAAAGAAGAACATAAATTCAGACTTAATAAATTGTTCCTTATTTATAATACTAAGTGGAGAATATGTGGAAAAGCTCTACAAATGATAAGAAAATCTGTGTCACTAAATTACAGGTTTTACTGGATTCCTAAGGTAAAATCTCTTCAATTAAATGAAAACTTGATGTACTGTGGTTTCTGACAAAACTTTGATTTTCATGAGGACTCCAATAATTGCATCCTGATGTTGGATTGTTCAGATATTCAAGAAAATAAATCCTGATGGATATGAACAAGGAGGTCAGCCACCTCACATAAAAATATATTATTTCAGGCACATACACATTGATCATCTTTGATGGCCTTCACTGAGGCATGCCACATCAAGGGATGACCTCTCTCTTACATTGCATCATGAGTATCAGTGGTAACGAGGTGAGTTTTTTATGAATAATTACAAAAGTATTATATGCATGTAAAAGATTAATTTTACCAACAACAGAGCAGTGTAGCAGGCAGAAAGCCAAGGCACAATGAATTTTGCATTGAAGTGCAAAGCTTATACTAGAAAGCATCAATGGCTGAGAAATCCTAACTACTAGCTTTCAAACACACTTTGTGTTTATGTAACAACAGTGGTACTTGAACAAATGGCTCAGGAAAGAATGTGTTGCTCTTGCTGCCTGGACATGAAGTTCTGTGCTGGCTAAGCTGATCCTTTATCGGAAATCAAGGGCAGGCTGCTGTTTTCTAATCCTGCTGACATTTAAGAGCCAGCCCGCTGTGCCCTTCGTAACTGTAGAGAAACACAAAAAGGAGTTTTACCATGGGAAGGAGGAGTTTCGTCCTCTTCCAAGGACATGCAAATTGTGGCAACTCCCTCCTCCCAGCTTCTCCTAAGGGGCAGAATTAGGAGCTGTATTCTTCACTGGGAGGAACATGTATACTTCACTCCAAACCTGTTCTGGATTCAAATTTTTTTAAAAAGAGAGGAAAAAAAAAGTCAAAACCGCCACGCTTTCCTTTCATTAGCTTTTTATCACTACTTGTAGTGGTATAGAAAGCTCAAAGGCAAAGAGGAAACCTGGTGCCGGTACTTACTGATTACATATCACAGGTAAGGCTTAGCTGCTGCGCTGCTCTGCTGCCCTGGCAGAGCTCCTGTGGATTCTGCAGCTTGAACAATACAGTCACTCACAGTCTTTCAAGCTGTTTGAGGGCCCCTGTCCTTCTGAAATTTTCCATAGGCTATATTTTCCTGTTTGCTGTATGCAAGAGGCCAGAGAGCAGTCTTTTATCATACGCATGCTGCCTTCTCCTTGCTGAACCTTGGGAGTTGTGAAGCTTTTAAATAGAGGGTATTTCATCTGTGCAGCATAAGTAGGACTGGAGATTAAAGATCTGAAGCACAGTTTGAGCTGCATATCTTCTATCCCTGACACTTTTCTATAGAGATGCTAATATTAATACAAGTTAGGCCTGAGGCCCCAAAACCTTTGGGAAGACTTTTTAAAAAAAATTTTTTTATTTTGCAAAGTGAGCAAGCGACAAAGTAAAGTCATTGTTTTCTCTTTCTGGAGGAAAGTGGAGACAACAAGCAGGGCTGGCATACCCCTTTCTGCAGCAGTGTCTGTCTTCCCACAATATCTTACCCATGCCCACATCCCACCTCTCCTTTGCAGTTATCACTACCCTTTTTCTCATAAAATTATTCATCTTCTCTACCCCTTTCTTACTGCAAATTCAACATGCCCTGCTTTCTCCTTTTCTGATGCAATAATGCCCATTCTGTTTTACCTCTCTTCACCTAATGTGTAACTGCGTAAACTGCCACTGTCCCAGGAAACCATGTATTTAGCCAGGAAAACATAATTAGATTTATGTAATGTCTTATTAGAGGATTTTCTGGGTGGGATGTCATGTTAGTTCTCAGCCTGGGGCAGGTGAAAGAGTGCTCAGTGCCTCTAGTATTGCGAAGACAAACACATTTTTCAGTGTACAAAATGCTAGTTCAAACAAAAATGGTACTGAATTTTCTCTTTAGGAGTTGCAGCAGTCCAAGAAAAAGAAGTTGTATACATAGAATCAGTCATAGAAACATTCAGATTGAAAAAGACCCTTGGGATCAAGTCCAACCAATAACCCTACTCTACAGAGTTCACACCGAAACCATATCCTCCAACACTACATCTAAACGACCTTCAAACACCTCCAGGTTGCGCACAAAAAAACTAGTGGCTTTGCTTTTTTTGCCTGTCAAAAGTAAATGCATTGCATTTAAACAGTGGATATACTCTGGCTGTAGAGACTTTTCTCTCTCTGTGTGACTGCTTTTGCTGCATTCAGAGCAGAGACTCTTGGAAACCATTTCTATTAAAAATTTGCAGGAGGCTAAATCTCCTCTAGACTGTTTCTCTTCCTTAGGTGTGCTGATTTTTCTGGGCCCTCTGTGAAAGAGATTGCTGTGGATTTTCACAAATATTGAGAATATGCTTCCTACAAATAAAGGAGAGTAAGTAGATGTCCATCTGGGTGTCTGGCTTTTTGAGCTTTAGATTGGTTGCTTAACTTAATTTTAATGTGTGATTAAGTTCATTATTGGGGTTTGAGACTTGTAGGATTCACATTTCAACCTGGCTAAACACAATTCATGAAAGAGAAGTCACACTAAAAATAACATTGTTTTTATTTTTTTTTGCAGGAGTAGCCAAAACCATATTTTACCCTCTGCTCCCATTCTTGCACAATGGAACAGTTGGTATGGAAATTCTTCTCTTCCAAAAAAAGACCTGACCTGTCACTTACTGCCCATTAAGGATTGTTTAGGACCTTTGTTCCAGTCATATCTAAACAATGTAATGCTGCTTCTTTGACAGCCATTTGAAGACTGGTTTGCTGATCATTAGATACTGCAATGAGCTCTATGGGCCTGATTACGAGATACTGAACTTGCATCAGTCAGAAACAAGCCCTACTCAGCATTTCTGCAGTGCTTTCAAAGAATAATGAAAGAGCTTTGTTACAAAAGTTTACTTTCTTTTCTTCCTTCAATGAGAAGTGAACATAAAATATTTTTAGGCAGTACAATTCAGACAAGATCTGAGCACTTTCTAGCGATTTCTACTTCTTGTAAACTGATGAATACTTCAGCCTACAATATGCTATACAAAAGTATATACCTCTTGACACCAGACAACTGATAATCTAGTGCATAATCTCTGTAAAACTGTTACTTTTTAAAAAGCTGTCAGTTGGAAGTCAGATGGAATTGACAGTTACCCATAGAAGTTCTTCCTTTGTATCTGCTAGGGAGGCTGAATGTAACCCACTGCCATGATATGACTAAATATATACACCCATAATGTGGTGTGTCATCTTAAAAAGATTGAGACAGAGTTTTTTCTTATACTTCTTTGAATTCAGTTGCATCATCTGAATAAGTATATTGCTTCAAAAGGAGCCTATAGGTACAATGTTATTCTCACATTTATGGGCAAGCAAGAATTTATTGTTAGTACAAATGAAATCTTAGCATTTTAATTGTAGAAAAAATAGTAGTCTAGATGTAATTATTACAAAAGACCCAAGGAAAAAACCCTACAATTAAAATTGTTGTATATATTCTTAGTTTCCACCCCTTATCCTGGTGTTTCATGATTCCTCTGTTTCTTTGGTCCCAAGGTTACTAGTCCTTCACTGAAAAAAAAAAAAAATTATGTCCTTGTTAGTGATTTCTTCTTTCCAACTTCAGGACTCGTTTGGAGTAAGTTTAAATGTTTGCTGTCATACCTTTACACTTTTGCTCTTTCTTCACTGGTCTGCAGCTGCATGTTACACCTGAATTTTATATGGAACTATGGTGGACTTTCCAATGCTGAGTCCATGTCCCACCTCTTTTCATCTTATCTCAATTTTACTAGGTAAATGGCAAGCTGAATAGCTCACCAGATTAAAGCAACTTTTTATGCCAGGTAAGGCTGATAAAGTGCTCTGCTGAAGTTTCTGCTACTCAATTACAATTTTTAAACAACTTTTTTTTTTTTTCCTAACTGCTAAAGAAATTGTCTGGGTTTGAAATCGTTTCATTTTGAGTTGGTTTTTACTGCTCAGCAACACCAAGAATATTTCTGGTTTATTTTTTAATATCCAATGAAATAGGAGAAGGAAACAAAACTGAACTTTTAATTCCTAACACATCTTTATTTTTTTTCCCCTGTTGAATAAATAAAAAACTTAACAGTTGCAGAGGAAGAAGCAATTTGAGCATCTCTCTAGGGACATCTCGCACAAGCAATTTGGCCCTGGATTCTTTCATTTCTGGAATATACTTACTTATCTGGGCTTATATGTCTGCAGAGCTGCCTATTCCTTTCATTCATCTCCTCTTTCCTACAACCATTTTCCCATGGCTTAGAACTGAGATTTCCAGATAACTGTGCCAATTGCAAAAAATGACTCAAAAAGACAACTTAAAAATCATGCAAAATATTTCTGTTTTCCCTGTTTTAGAGTAAATTGCAGACTTCTTAAATTTTCATCTCCTTTCTTATTTTGGTAGTGCAAGACAATGATATAGAAAGAGCAAAGAACAGTACAAGGCAAAACCCCCAGTAAAACAGCAAGTCTTAGAGTCACAGAATCATAGAATGCATTGAGTTGGAAGAGACCTTTAAAGATCATCTACGCCAACCCCCCCTGCAGTGAGCAGGGACATCTTTAGATCAGGTTGCCCAGAGCCCCATCAAGCCTGACCTTGAATGTCTCCAGGGATTGAGCCTCCCCCACCTCTCTGGCCAACCTGTTCCAGTGTCTCACCACTCTCATAGTAAAGGGTCTTGGATCAAAACAACTGATAGTGGTTTTTTGCTTGATACCTTCTTACCAGAAAGTGTGAAATGAGATTTACCTATAACTAATAGGATCTTTATTTTTCCAAAAAGCAAGCAAATACCAGGAGGAGGAAGAGGATGAAAAGGAAAGACAGGAAGGGAGGACGTCCTGTTTTTCTGTGTGTGTAGAGGTCAGCTTTAGTTCCCCTTCTTCTCTGGTTTTATCAGTATGTTTTCTAAGTTAAGAGTAAGCCAATTTGTTTATGTGACAAAATCTCAAGTGGAATATATTTCCATGCCATTCAAACTTTGTAGTTATTCAGTGTTTTTCTCTACCTCAAATGGTAAGGAAAAACACTGAAAGGGGATGGAAAACACACCTGATTAATATGTGGCTCAGTAACTGGTGCCATCATTGGAATTTTGGGTTCTTTGATCATGGGGAAGTTTATATGGCACCTGGTCTGCTGGCAACAGACAGAGTACATCTGTCTCAGAGAGGGAAAAGAATCCTGGCACAGGAGTTGGAGGGGCTCATTGAAGGGGCTTTAAACTAGACTTAAAGGGGTAAGGGGATAAAACCAGGCTCACTAGAGGTGAGCCTAAGGACGGCCTTCAGTCTGCCATCTCGCTTGAGGAGGCTAACGGTCATATCTGTGATGAACCCAGGACTGATAGGGATAAGATTTGGGGTGATGTACTGGTGTTGGAGAAGATATCTGTACCACGAGTCAAGTGCATAAATGCCCATAGCATGGGCAATAAACAGGAGGAGTTAAAAGCTACTGTGCACCAGGGAAACCATGATATAATTACCGTCACAGAAAGTGGTAGAATGATTTGCATAGTTGGAGAGCTTCGATGGATGGCTACAGGGTCTTTCTTTAGAAGGTACAGGAAAGGAAAGAGAGATAGTGGGGTAGCGTTATATGTTAAGGCATGCTTTGATTGCCTAGAATTCAACATTAGACACACCAAGGTGGAATGTTTATGGGTAAGGTTAAAGAGCAAGGCCAATGCAGCTGGTGTCCTAGTGGGAGTGTGCTACAGACCACCCAACCAGGATAAAGACACTGATGAGACATGCTTTCAACAACTTAGAGATCTCACATTTCACTAGTCCTTGCTCTCATGGGGGACTTCAACTTATCAGATATCTGCTGGAAATACAACACAGCAGAAAGAAGGCAGTCCAGGAGGTTTCTGGAATGTATGGCTGACAATTTCCTGTGGCAGCTGGTGAGTCTACCAGGGATAGTGCCCTGCTAGACCTACTGTTTACAAACAGAGAAGGGCTGGTAGAAGATACGGTGGTCAGAGGTCATCTTGGGCACAGTGACCATGATATGATAGAATTTTCAATACATGGTGAAATTAGGAGGGTCACCAGCAAAACCTTTAACTTGGACATCTGGAAGGTTGACTTTGGTTTATTCAGGATGATGGTTCAAAGAGTCGCTTGGGAAGCAGCCCTCAAAAACAAAAGGGCCCAGGAAAGTTGGAGTTACTTTAAGAATGAAATTATGAAGGCACAGGAGCAGCTTGTCCCTGTGTGCTGAAAAATGAGATGTCAGTGAAGAAGACCAGCCTGGCTGAGCAGGGAGTGTTTTGGAAGAACTCAGAAAAAGAAAAAAAAAATTTATCAACTTTGGAAAAAGGGCAAGTGAATCAGAAAGTGTTTAAGGATATTGTAAGGTCATATAGGAAGACGATTAGAAAGGCAAAACCTCAGAGCTTAATCTGGCCATCTCAGTTAAGGATAACAAAAAGTGTTTTTATAAATACATCAATAACAAAAGGAGGGTCAGGGAAAATCTCCTTTCCTTATTGGATGAGGAGAGGAAAAGGCTGAGGTACTTAACACCTTCTATGCCTCAGTCTTTACCAAAAAGACAGGCTATCCTCGGGGCAACTGGGCACTTGAGTTGGTAGACAGGGATGGGGAGCAGAATACCCCTCCTGTAATCCAGGAGGAAGTAGTAAGTGTAATCCACTTAGATCCCAACAAGTCCATAAGTCTAAATTGGATTCATCCTAGGGTGCTGAGAGATCTGGCGGAAGAACTGGCTAAGTCGCTCTCTATCATTTATTATAAATCCTGGCTAAATGGGGAGGCCCCAGATGACTGCAGTTTGGCCAGCATGGCCCCCATCCCTAGGAAGGGCCAGAAGGAGGATCCAGGGAACTATAGGCCTGTCAGCTTGACATCGGTGCCTGGCAAGGTTATGGAGCAGATCATCCTGAGTGCCATGAAGCAGCATGTAGGAGACAACCAGGGGATCAGGCCCAGTCAACAGAGGTTTAGGAAAGGAAGGTCCTGCCTGACCAATTTCATCTCCTTTTATGACTGGGTGACCTGTGTAGTGGATGAGGGGAAGGCTGTGGATGTGGTCTACCCTGACTTCAGCAAAGCCTTTGACACAGTCTACCACAGCATCCTCCGGGAAAAGCTGGCAGCCCACGGCTTGGAGAGGTGCACCCTTTGCTGGGTAAAAAAACCAGCTGAATGACTGGGCCCAGAGAATTGGTGGTGAATGGTACTGCATCCAGTTGGTGTCCGGTGACCAGTGGTGTCCCCCAGGGATCAGTACTGGGCCCAGCTCTATTCAACATCTTTATTGATGACCTGGATGAGGAGATTGAGTCAGTCTACCATTAGTAAATTCACAGATGACACCAAGCTGGTGGGGAGCTTTGATCTCCAGGGGGTAGGAAGGCACTGCAGAGGGACCTGGACAGTTTGAGTCAATGGGTCAAGGCCAATGGTACGAAGTTCAAGGAGACCGAGTGCAGGTTCCTATACTTTGGCCACAACCCCCTGCAGGGCTACCAACTGGGGCAGGAGTGGCTGGAGACCGGCTCG